>NW_004444001.1:4146117-4155477 GCF_000243295.1 Trichechus manatus latirostris | reverse complement strand
AGGAGCTTCTCCACGCAGGGACCCTGGTCCAAAGGACGCGCTCTGCTCCTGGCACTGCTTTCTTGATGGTTTGAGGTCCCCCTGTCTCACTGCTCACTTCTGTCTTTTATATCTCAAGAGATTGCCTAAGGATACACTCCAATCTTGTAGATCCAGTCCTGCCTTGCTAACACAACCGCCACCCATCTTCCCTCATTAACATCATAGAGACAGGATTTACAACATATAGGAAAATCATACAGTACCAGGAATCATGGCCTAGCCAAACTGATACACACATTTTTGGGGGGACATAATTCAAACCGTGACACCTTCAAATCTATTTAAAATGCAAAATAGACATAGTTAGGTGTTATCATTTAAGCTTCTAGGCTGCTCTCCAAAATGGCTTCTACTCCAGGCTCTAGAATAGGTGTTTTTAACTTGAGTTCCAAGAATGGGCTTCAGGGTGGGTCATGGATTGAATTGTGCCCCCCAGAAATATATTTCAACTTGGCTAGATCATGATTCCCAGTACTGTATGATTGTGTAATCTGATGTGATTTCCTTATGTGTTGTAAACTCTGTCACTATGATGAGGTCATACTGATGACGTCTACAAGACTGGATAGTGTCTTAAGCCAATCTCTTTTGAGATATGAAAGAGAGAAGCAAGTAGAGACACATGGGTACCTCATACCACCAAGAAAGCAGTGTCGGGAGCAGAGCACATCCTTTGGACCTGAGGTTCCTGTGCAGAGATGCTCCCAGACCAAGGGAAGATTGATGACATGGACCTTCCTCCAGAGCCAATGAAGAAAGCATTCCCCTGGAGCTGACGCCCTGAATTTGGATTTGTAGCCTACTGGACTGTGAGAGAATAAACTTCTCTTTGTTAAAGCCATTCACTCGTGGTATTTCTGTTAGAGCAGCACTAGATGACTAAGACAGAATTTGGTACTGAGAGTGGGGTGCTGCTCTAACAGATACCTAAAATGTGGAAGCAGTTTTGAAACTGTGAATGGATAGAGGACCAGCAGCACCAGAGAACCTGCAGCAGCAGAGAAGCAGCAGTAGCAGAGAACCAGCAGCAGCAGAACCAGGAGTCCAGCACTAGACAGCACTGGAGCTGACCAATGGAGCAAGAGAGCAGAGTACCTGTGTGCAGGAGGATTCCTGGTGGAGTGGGGTACCTCGCCTCCAGGCACTTAATCGGTGGAGCTACCAAGCTTTGGAACACTTGCCCCAGCAGGGCAGATGCAGGCATGAGGCCCGAGGGATGACAGGCCACAGGAAGCAGAAGCTGAAGAGACAAGGAACACAAGAAGCCCAGCTGCCTCAGTCTCAAAAGGTATGGCTGAGACCTCTGGGGTTTCAAAAGGTGGAGCCATGGCCTCTGGTGTTTCTGAGGGTGGAGCTGTCACTCCGATGGACTAGGAGAATGGTGGGCCTAAAGCCGAGGGAGCAGAGTTGCCGTCCCAGTGGGCCTGGAAGGCAGAACTGAAGCCCAGGGCCAAGGGGCCTCCACTCAGAATCCAGAGACTGTGGCCAATACCTAGAGTCTGGAGGGCAGGGCTATTGTGTAAGTTGTCTCAGAGAACAGAAGATTATTTTCAAAGCCTTGAGGACTAATGTAATGTGTTCTGCTGACTTGCTTGGTGCCTGTTATCACTTCTTTTCCTCTAGTTTCTCCCATTTGTAATGGAAATGTCTAGCTTGTGCCTGTTCTGCCATTGTACCTTTGGAAGCAGATAACTTGTATTCTAGATTTCACAGATGAAGAAGAATTTTTGGATTTTGGACTTGGAGTTGATTTAAGACTTTTGTTATGATATGATGGGGTGAATATGTTTTACATGTGGCAAGGACATGAATTTTTGGGGGCCAAAGGGTGGAGTGTCATGGATTGAATTGTGTCCCCCAAAAATATCTGTCAACTTGGCTAGGTCATGATTCCCAGTATTGTATGATTGTGTAATCTAATGTGATTTCCTTATGTGTTGTAAACTCTATCACTATGATGAGGTTATACTTTTGATGTCTACAAGACTGGATAGTGTCTTAAGCCAATCTCTTTTGAGATATAAAGGAGAGAAGCGAGTAGAGACACATGGGAACCTCATACCACCAAGAAAGCAGTGTCGGGAGCAGAGTGCATCCTTTGGACCTGAGGTTCCTGTGCAGAGATGCTCCCAGACCAAGGGAAGATTGATGACACGGACCTTCCTCCAGAGCCAATGAAGAAAGCATTCCCCTGGAGCTGACACCCTGAATTTGGATTTGTAGCCTACTGGACTGTGAGAGAATAAACTTCTCTTTGTTAAAGCCATTCACTTGTGGTATTTCTGTTAGAGCAGCATTTGATGACTAAGACGGGGGGGTGTGGGGCGTCCATGAATCCTTTGAAACTGTTTGCCAAAGTGTATGAGCATATGCGTTATGTGCATCTTTTCTGGAGTGAGGATCCACAGCCTTTGAGTAGATTCTCAAAGGGATCTATGACTCCAAAAAGATTACACAATCACTGCTCTGGGGGTGACACAGGCCAGAGCTGACTCTAAAAGGAGAGAGGCTTGTTGTCTAAATAAACAAGACAGGGAAACAGAGAAGATATTATCAAACTTCTGAACATGATGAAAATATTTGATCTGTCTCCCTTTCCTCTACTCCCCAGCTCTTGACACCCCCTTTGGCCCCAAACTCCTTCTCTCCACCCCCCAGAGAGTAAGGAGGGAATTCAAACTTCCTTTTCAGATGAGTGGCCATCTGTCCTTCCAAAGGTTTATGGAGGAAAGGAAGAATTTTATAGCCTCCTGGGGAGATAGATTAATCCAAATTACCCCAAGGCAAAGGAAATCAGGCTATTCAAGACGACACCATTAAAAAAAAAAAACAAAAAAAAACCCTTATTTGTCTTCAGATCAGGTGCCTGAGCTCTGCATAGAAAGTTGATAAACGATTTAGTTATGCTTTCCGTTTGGGGAAAGCGCTTGCTTTTATCTCTGTGATTGCTTCTTTATTTGGCAACTCACAAACTTATCTGTTTTCTCTAATATAATTGCCTGGTCCCTCTCCACAGCTCGCAGTAATGTCAGCAGGGCTATCTTTCCATTTTCCTCTGGAGTTTAACATTGTTTAAGCAAACTAATTGGACTCTATCTCATTTTGCTTTCTTTTCCTGCACCAGACCTAGCAATCAGCTATTCGAGTTTTACTTGTTTTGTTTCTTCACAGTTTCACTTATGAAGTCCCCAAGGAAATTGGATACTGCTCCTTCCCCCCTCCCTCTCTCCCTTCTTTCCTTACATAAACACTTATCTTCCTTCCATATTGAGCCAGGCACAGATCTAGATGAGGTAGAATTTACAGAGGTAAATAAGGCTCAGGCCCTTGCCTCGGGGGCCTCAAACTTTGCATTTCCCCAGCCAGGGCCACCACTGACAACTGCGCAGGTTGTTCACCGTACAACGAGGCCTGGTTGAGGCACCAGCAGGGACTGAAACCCATCTGCCAGTCACCTGCCAGTCACCTGCCAAGCCACGCTCTCTGGGGCAGGGCTGTGTTCACTGGGAGGAAGGGACACCTTTTCCTTATTGGCAAAAAGGCACCACATGGGCTAGCAGCAGCCCTACCCCTGGCATATAGTTATTTACTAGAATCAAGGCATATGAACATCCTGGATGCAACTAGGAGTCTAGTAACCCAGGTTTGGTCCTGAATATTCAGACTCTGAAAAAAACCCTTCTCCTCTCTAAGCCTCAAAGCCCGGTAGGGACTCAAAGATCTGTAGAGAGCCTTTCACTTCAGACACTGAACATTATCATTTGTCAGATTTCACCAGAGTGATACCACTCATCCATCCACCTATGCAAGAATGTGGGGCACCAGAGGGAAGGGCAGGGTTAGGGTGAGACCTTTTCTAGCAAAGCATACTCTCATGGTCTCTGAGGACAAATTTCTGCCTTTGACAAAGATCCTTTCCCTTCCCAGCTGAGAGTCAAGGTATTTACATGTCCCACTTCAGAGAGCAGCCATCATCTCATTATAGATGCAATCAATAGCGGCAGTGCCTGCAGCCAGCCAGGCAGCGAGGACAGGCTGGAGTGTGCGAGGGCCGATCTGCCCCACTGCCTCGACATGAAATATTATCATGGCTACAAAGACTAATGAACTGCTCCCTCCCAGCCCCTGACCCCATGACGGATGATGGGTGTTTTTATAATAAAAACATCAGCAGCCCAAATGGGAGGCAACAATTATAAATATTGGCTCGAATTGACCTTGGGAGCATGGGGAGGGCACAGAGATGCAGCCATGGCATTTAAAACATGGAGGGTGTAGGCAGAGTGCTGGAGAAGGAAGTGGGAGACGGCTTTGCTGAGAAGTCATTTTTCTGGGTGTTGTCATGGACTGAACTCGGTCCCTAAAAGATGTGTTGAAATCCTAACCCTTGCATCTGCAAATATGATCCTGTATTGAAATAAGGTCTTTCTTTTGTTACATTAATGAGGTCATACCAGTGTAGGATGGGTCCTACACCCAATCACTTCTGAGTTTTAAAAAGAGCAGAATAGACACACAGACACACACAGGGGGAAGAGGAAGACAGATGAGGAAGACAGATGCATCTACAAGCCCGGGAATGCCAAGAACTGCTAGCAGCTACCAGAAGCTAAGCGTACCTGTGTGGCACAAAGGTTAACACAATCAGCTGCTAACCCAAAGGTTGGAGGTTCAAGTCTACCCAGAGGCACTTTGGAAGAAAGGCCTGGTGATCTACTTCCAAAAAATCAGCCATTGAAAACCCTAGGGAGCACAGCTCTCCTCTGATACACATGGGGTCACCACAAGTTGGAATCAATTCAATAGGAATTGGTAACTGGTACTAGAAGGTAAAATAGACAAGGAAGGACCTCCCTCTAGAGCCGTACCCTGAATTTGGAGTTCTAGCCTCCTGAACTGTGAGAAAACAAATTTCAGTTCTTTAAAGCCACCCCCTTGTGGTATTTCTGTTATGGCAGCCCTAGGTAACTAAGACTGCACCACCCAGGTGCTGGAACAGGCAGGCCAGGGAGTTTCAGCTCCCTTGAAACTGCTTGCTTTCATCTGCCTAATTTATTTTATTTTTTAAACCTAGTCTTCTGCCAAAGAGGATTTGCAGTGGCTCGAAATAAAGACACCTAAAAGGAAACTTTAAAATGAGCTGGAAGTTTTAAAGCCTCACTGTGGGGAGTCTTCATCATTCATGCCTTCACTGGTTTACTCGCTGAAGTAACAATTCACTGCCTCACACTACCCTTGCGCCGGATGGTGAGTTTGATTCGTATGGTTCTTGTCATTTAGGAGTTTCTGAGGTGATCAAGGATCAAGATGTATATTAAGAAACTGGCATAACTAGGCATCCTGGTGTAGGGACTCGGAATGGGCTAAGAGTGGAAAGACCTGGGCCCTGGTCTCCACTCTGCTTCTTCCGACTTGTGTCACTACAGAGCCTTAATTTCCAGCCCTGGTGGTGCAGTAGTTAAGAGCTTGGCTGCTAACTAAAAGGTCAGTGGTTCGAATCCACCAGCCACTCCTTGGAAACCCTATGGGGCAGTTCTAATCTGTCCTATAGGGTCATTATGAGTCAGAATTGACTCAACAGCAACAGGTCTGGGTTTTTTTGGTTTGGTTAAAGGAGGTGGTGGGGCTAGGTCAGTGGTTTATAAACTTCACTGGGCCATCAGAGTGCTCCAGGGAACTTGTTAAGCTGCAGGGGCCTGAACTCCATTCTCAGAGATTCTCCCTCAAAATGTCTGAAGAGGAGATGGGAGTCTGCACTTTAACAAGACCCCCAACTCCCCGCCCCAGGGATTCTGATGCCGGGGTCTCTGGACATATTTTGGAAAACTGAGCAAAATACTTGAAGGGTTTCGCTTCTGTCACCTTCTTGAAATTCTTAACAATTTTATCTTTGAACTTGTGTTTTGTAAGTAAAGTCTGACAGGACAATGGAACATACACATGAAGAGAGGAGATACGTGCAACACAGGTGTCCAAACTTCCTCGCCACCTCATTTGCATAGTATGTTCATGATGCCCCATGACCACAGAATTCCGGTGTACCCACCATGCGTGGGAGTTAGCAAGACTCAAAGAAGTACAAGGTAAGCGTGCTGTGTCTAAGACAAAAAGTGGAGCTGCTGACAACCCAGAGTGGCCACACTTTCTGTTAGAACCAGAACTTGCTTCGAACGTGGAAAGAAGGCAATGGCATTCTAAGAAATAGAAACGACCAAGGAACCCTATCATATCCTTTTTTACCTGTTACTTCCCTACATTAGCCGACCACTTAGGCTGCAAATGATGACATAGAAGGAGAGGGAAAGACAGGGCAACTCATAGTTCATCTTCTTTTCAGCCTTTCCTTACTCATCAATAAACCAAAGGTAAAGAGGGCTGGTGTCCTGTGTCATGTGAATGTGTCAAGAAGTGAAATAAAAACAGTTGAGTTAGTTCTGTGCAGTGTTTCCACTGTTCTGGTAAGAACGAAAAACATAAGCATGTATGAACTACAAAATGCATATCATGTAATTTGGGTGATTCTTCGTATGAGGTAAATGCTCTTATATTTGCATTTTAAACTGCCACTGCATTGTATTAAAATGAGTGGTAAAATTCATGCTAGTGATTTAAAATGTTAATTTTTCTTTACTTATAGTGGCATGAAATAGCAAATAAGAAACACTGACAAGTCGAGAGAGAGAGACCACAGAACAAAGGAAAAAGCTTTCTATTTTAGTACCTTGAGTGGCACTTTTTCCTGCTTTTTAAACTAGAGGCCTGCACCTTCATTTTGCACTGGGCCCAGCAAATTATGTCCATGGTCCTGGGTAGAAAGCATCTCCAGTTGCAGCTGATGGGCCACAAGAGCAGTCTGGGCTCATAGGACTCCTCCATGGCGCGATTTGATGATCGCGTCTTCCTAGAGTTAGTCACTGGTGTTTGAAGCATCACTGTCTTGGCTTTACTTGTATTAATTTCTGTCCCAGGCTGCCAGCTTGCCTCTTCTCTCCAATAACCGCTCTTTCTACAGCACCAGTGGTATGCCTGCTGTGATTGACTTTTTGATCATGAAGAACAATCTAGGTTTTATTAGATCTCGTTTTTTTTTTCCTTCCCTGTAATTCATCCTCCAGTTCTTAAATTCTCTGCCTGTAAGTTTTTACTTCCTCTGCAACTGACAGCTCTTGCTCTCTCTCTTCCCATTCATTCTTTTGCAGAGCCACTGCCTCTATGCCTATCCAGATCATTAAGAATTTCTGCTTCAGCTGCAAGGCTGTGCATCTATTTTCCAGGTGAACTTTGATGGAATGCTGTCTCCAAGCGTCAGGGTCCAACTTCTTTGTGCTCCCAGCTTATGCCTGGCTGGCTGACACCTCATCACTCAGTTTGGATGAAAATTGACTCTACCTTCTTCAGTCATTCTCAATTTTGTCTAAGAGATAGCCATTGTCTGTCACCTCTGATTTTTTATCTGCTCCCCCAGTCACCAGGTGTTCCAGCAGCCCAGCTCAAGTACTCAAAACTTGAGTTTCACCCTCTCTGTGTGATAGAGCTTCTTCTAGGTCTTTCTGAGATTTCTGGTAGGATGTGATTCATTTACTGAGGTCAGTAGTATTTCATTTCCTCCAATCTTCTCCTTGAGTGACTGTTCCATGCTCAGCCTAAGTCTGTCTGAATTTTGTTTTGTTGAACTTAATAGTGTTCAGACTTGATCTTCTCTTTACTTAGATAATCCTCATTAGGGCCATTTTCCCCTCTGAAAGTTTTATGAAATCACCAGGAAAAATGTGTAACCTTTTCATAGAGCTCTAGATTTCCAATGTCTTCCTTATATTCTGCTCTTCCTTTCAGTTCCCCAAATAGCAAGCACATCTTCCTGTGCATTTGAATCCTTTCTTCAAGTTGTCTGTATCTTTAAGGCCAGATACTTCCTCAGACAGATGTTTATTTTGGGTCTTGATTTCTGCAAAAGATAGCTTTACTGCTTTGATGCTCTGTTCTTAATCGGACAAATTTTTATCTTGGAAATTTCAAACCTACGGAAAAATTGAAAGAATAATATAACGAACACCTCATATACCTCACACCAAAAGTCACTAATTGTTAGCAATTTTCCAGATTTTCTTTTCCTTTTTATATAATATATACTTTTTTTTTTTTTGCTGACTAACTTGGAAACCAATTGCAGTTATTGATATTCCACCCCTAAAAACTTCATCATAAATCTCCTACAAATAATGATGTTTTCCTACCTAATCATAATACAATGATCACACTTCTGTAAATTAACAATAATCTCAAAATATAAAATATAATCCATATTAAAGTGACCTTATTTGTCCCCCCAAAAATGAATGTGACAACTTTTTAAATAATTTATTTTAATTCTGTCAGGATCATTTTAAAATTCTGTGCAATCTGTTGTTCAATCACTTGATAACGTCTCCTTCACAGAAAGGACTATTCCCCAAAAGATGGCAGCAAGAATGCCAAATTCTCAGGGCATGTTATAAAAATCTAGCTCCGTCTAGAATCCTCAGGCAGAGTGGCCAGTATCCTCTCAGTATGTAAATTTAGGAATTCTTTTTTTTTTCTTTTAATTTTTTTTATTGTACTTAATTTTTTTTTATTGTACTTCAGGTAGAGGCTTACAGAACAAATAGTTTCTCATGAAACAGTAGTACACATGTTGCTCTATGACAATGGTTAACAACCTCACAACACCTCAACACTGTCCTTACTCAACCCTGGGTTCCCTATCACTAGCTATCCTGTCCCCGTCTGCCTTCTAGCCCTTGTCCCCAGACTGCTGTGCCTCATTAGTCCCATTTTGTTTTACGGGGCTGTGCAATCTCCGGCTGAACAGTGAACCTCGGAACTCCCTTCACCACTGAGCTAAAAGGGTGTCTGGGGGCCATAGTCTTGGGGTTTCTCCAGTCTCCTTTAGGCCAGTAAATCTGGTTTTTTTTGTATGTGTTAGAATTTTGTTCTATATCCTTCTCCAGCTCTATCCAGAACCCTCTGTTGTGATCATGGTCAGAGCAGTCAGTGGTGGTAGCCCGGCACCATCTAGCTGTACTGGACTCAGTCTGGTGGAGGCCTTGGTAGCTGTGGTCCATTGGTCTTTTGGACTAATCTTTTCCTTGTATCCTGTTCTCTTCATTCTCGCTTGCTCCCGAAGGGGTGAGACCAGTGGAGGTATCTAAGATGGCTGTTGACAGGCTTTTAAGAACCCACACACTACTCACCAAGGTAGAATGTAGAACATTGTCTTTATAAACTGTGTTATGCCAACTGAGCTAGATGTTCCCCGAGACCATGGTCCCCACAGCCCTC
>NW_004444001.1:4129545-4141887 GCF_000243295.1 Trichechus manatus latirostris | reverse complement strand
GTTTTATATGTCATCCCATTGCCTTCTTGCCTGCATGGTTTCTGCCGAATAATCTGAGCTTAGTCTTATTGTTTCTCCTCTCTATGTGACTTCTTGTTTTTCACGAGCTGCTCTCAGGATTCTTTGTCTTTGGTTTTGGCAAGTGTGATTATGACATGCCTTGGTGATTTTCTTTTGGGGTCTATCCTATATGGGGTTCGTTGAGCTTCCTGGATATTGGGGAAGTTTTCTGTCAGCAGTTCTTCAATGATCCTCTCTGTGTTTTCTGTTTTCTCCCCCTGTTCTGGAACTCCGTTCACTCACACATTTTTGCTTTTGATTGTATCCCACATAATTCTCAGAGTCTCTTCATTTTTCTTTGTTCTTTTTTCTGAGTTTTCCTCAGAGTTGTATCCAAGTGTTTGTCTTCAATTCTGCTTATCCTACCTTCCACCATTTCAAATCTGCTCCTCAGCCCTTCTATGACGCTGTCCATTTCTGAAATCTTGTTTATCTTTTGGATTTCTAATTGTTGTTTTTGTATAATTTCTAGTTGTGAATTTATTTTGGCATTTTGTTCCTGCTTTATTTTCCTGAATTCTTCCAGTTTTTTGTCTCTATTTTCTATGAATTTGTCTATTTTTTCCTCATTTTTGTCTGCTTTTTGCTTCAACTCTTGGATAATTCTGAGTATTAGCGATGTGAATTCCCTATCAGGTAGTTCTAGTGACTTTTCTCCCACTGGAAAATCATCTGGTGTTTTATTTCGGACGCCTACTGGAACCATCCTGTCCCTTTTTTGTAAATGTTTTGATATTGTCTGCTGACTTTGGGGCATTCAGTAGTTACTTTTCTCATTTATTGATTGTAGATTTGTTTGTTTAATCTTGGTTTTAGTTTTTTGTTTTTTTTTTTAATTTGGCTACATCTGAGCAGGCAGGCTGTGTGTTCTTTGTTGTTTGCTCATCTGTGGGCACAATACCTTTCACCTCCTTCTCCAATTGGCAGGGTCAATCGCTCAGATATGGTACAGCAGGGAAGGTTTAGCTGAAGAGGAGTTGCTGGGATGGGTTGTTTGGGGCACTTACTACAGCCACCAGGGGTGGTCACTAAACAGTGCAGGGTAGGTTCCAGTAGGCCGTGCCTGTGCTGCTTGGTGGTGTGATGTTAAGCGCACAGTGCAGGTAGGAAGGATAGAGGGGGGAGATTGTGATGTGTGGAGGTAAGATGGATATGGGAGAGAGGAGAGAGGAACAGGAGCCAAAAACATACAAATAAACAAAAAAGTGCTAGGGGAGCTTGCCATTGGAGTGGAGAGATGAGAGACTATGGAATGGAGACAAACAAAAAGGGGAAGAAGAAGAAAAAAAGGAATGAATAAATAAAAATTAGAAAGGAAAAAGAACAGCAAAGCTCCCAGGGATCCCACCAGTGCGGCTACGAGGTCTATGGATGTTGTTCCCAGGTGTTGAAGTACAGCCTGGCTAGGAGGCATAGAGGTATTCACTGCCAGGTATCCAGGGGACAGGAAGAGAAGGAAGGTATACGGAGACAAGAAACTGAGTAACGAAGAAAGACAAAAAGGGAAAAAGAGGGAAAAGAAAACAAAACAAATTAATTAAAAAAAAAAAAAAACAAGAAAACTCCCCCCAAAAAATAGAAAAAAACAACCCCACGAAAAAAGAAATGTCCTCAGGGATCCCTCTGTGCATCTGCACAAGCTGAGGGGGTAGGTCCCAAGCTACGCAGCACCGCCTGGCCAGAACAGGCTCCCTACTGGAGAAAAGAAAAAGAAAACAAACAAACAATTGAAAACAAACAAAAAGCCCCGGGATCCCACCAGTGTGGCAGCACGGACTGGGAAGCAGTTCCACACTCGAACGGAGCTCCACAGCCCCTCAGGAAGAAGCAAAGATGGCGCATGGAGCCAGGTATTTGAGCGAAAGGTGGGGGAGGTGGTGAGAGATAAGGAAAAAAATCAAAAGAAGAGGAATAAAGCAACACCAGCAGCCAAAAAATGGCACTCAGGGAGTCGGCCAGTGTGGGTGGGTAGAACCCAAGCAGCTGGTGCTTCCCAGCCCAGAGACTGTGGCCATGGGAAGCAGAGGAGGCCAAGTGGGGGTGAAGAAGGGTGGGGGGTAGGAAAGCGTATACTGCAAATTACCGGTTGTTTTGTCTCCTGCCGGCAGCTCTGTGAAGCTGCTTTCTCATACCCGCTATTTGCTGGTCTCTGATAGGAGTCCAGGATGGCGGATCCACACTGCGTTAGCTGATGGGGACCTCTGCATGAATCTCTCCTCGCTCTCCGATCTCTGTCAGTTTTCTCACTCCATTTGGAGCTTGGCTTAGTTCTTTATCTCTTCATTTGATGTTTTAGGGTTTCAGGATTGCTGTTTTCTCTGTTTGGCTTAGTTTTTCGGATCTTTGCTGTGGAGGAACGGCATGGTGCTTTTGCCTAGAGCGTCATTTTGCTGGAAGTCTCTTCATTGTACTTTACATGAAGGTTTACAGAACAAATAGTTTCTCATTAAACATTCAGTACACATATTGTTTTATGACATTGGTTGACAACCCCATTATATGTCAACACTCTCTCTTCCCAACTTTGGAGGACCTTTTTTTTGGTGAAAATGTACATAGACAAAGTTACACCATTTCAAAAATTTCTACACGTACAATTCAGTGACATTGATTACATTCTTTCCGTTGTGCTGCTATTCTCTCCATCCTTTTCCAAATTTTTCCATCACTATTATCTTCAACCCACTGCCCCCTAGGCTTCCCATCAAACCTTTTGAGTTGCTGTTGTCAATTTGATCTCGCATAGATAATTCTTTTTTTTTTTTTTTGTACCTTAGATGAAGGTCTGCAGAATAGTTTCTCCTTAAACAGTTAGTACACATATTGCCCTATGACAATGGTTAACAACCCCATGATATGTCAACACTGTCCCTTTTCAAACTTGGGTTCCCTATCACCAGCTTTCCTGTCCCCTCCTGACTTCTAGTCCTTGTCCCTGGACTGCTGTGCCTCATTAGTCCCGTTTTGTTTTCTGAGGTGTCCAATCCCCGGCTGAACAGTTAACTTCAGGAGTGACTTAACCACTGAGCTAAAACGGTGTCTGGGGGCCATACTCTCGGGGTTTCTCCAGTCTGTTCTTTCGCGAAACAAGGGCTACTTCTCACTGGTTCTGGATGGCTGAGTAGACTCTGTGCCACTGGGTCTCTCTGGATGTGGAAAACACCTCCTGAGCGCTGCTCCTTGCCTGCCTCACCATTCACCCCAAGCTGATCCAGGCTGAGGGGCTCTGGCTTCTGCCGGGTCAAGTCTGGCAACTCCTCGCAGCTTTTGAACCATCCCTCCCTCCCCCTGCCACTCAGTCCATTTCCTCAACTTTGCCTTTGATGTTCAGGACTCCTAGATTGTCATATATAATCAATTCACTTGTTTTTTCAGGTCTTTGTTGTAAGAGGGACCACTGGAAGCATATGACTACTCTGCCATCTTGGCCCCGCCTCTAATTGCTGTTGTTTTTAATACATTTTTACATCTTCACAAAGCTTGATGCAGTCTTTGACACCTAACAGGTGCTCAATAAAAATCTGTAGAAGAACTATCAAACAAACCCAGCAGTCACTCCATAACCTGGGTCTACATATTTAGGCAAATCTTCACTTCCCTCTCTACTTGGGAAGTCCCAAGATGAAAGGACCATCCCCAGTTGAGTCTGGAGCTCCTCCAAGCACTGATAGAGCTGTCAAAAGTCTAAGAACATAAGACTATCTGAAGTCTATCTTCAAAGAGCATAAGCATTTGAGTTAGACACACCTGAGTTTGAAACTCAGCTATACCATTTACTACTTATTGGACCTTGAGTAATTTATTCAATCTCACTGATATTCAGTTTTCTCACCTGTAAAATGCACCTATTATTATTCCCTCTCCAGAGGGTTGTTATAAAAATCAAATTGGATAAATATGTAAACTACCTAACATAGTATCTGGCAAATTGTAGGCACTTAATAAATGAAAGCTACTCTTGCTTTGATTCCTGTCTAGAAGATATGCTGGATATGATTTCCTGGAATCTAGTCTATTCTCTTCCATGTACCCCCATTCCCTGCTTGTATTTTAAGGGTTGAAAAGCTGAAAATCTACTTTCCTAGATGCCTTTGCTCCTAAGGAGATTTAGGCTGAGATAAAATCATGCAATATTGGGAAGGAGGAAGCAAGGGCAGGCCATCTTTTCACTACTGTGCTGCCTATAAAGCAAGATTGGGCAGATCTGCTTGTAGCAGCCAGATGCCAAGTTCCACATATTGGCGAATAGTTTCATGGGTTCATGCTGCAATGACAGCAGCAGCAGCCACAGCAGACTCTTGATCTCTGGTCTGCAGCTGTTACAGTGTGACCTAGAACCATTAACCAGTGTGACCCCTGACTTCTCTTTTTCCTGCAGGCTCCTAGTTCTTTGTATTAAGTTCCTTTGGGCTTGAAATACCTAAAATGGTTTCTGTTGCCTGCCCTGAATCCAGACTGCTACAGAAAGTTTCACTGAAGGTGGCTCCATAACTCTCACCTCTCTGCATCCTGAAGGCTGGCAGTCTGTCCTCCAGGTCCAGGAAGGTTGTTAGGGTGCTCTGTCAGCAGACCCTGCCAGACAGAGACAATGCCCTGTGATTAGAGCTGCCGTGATGATGTAAGAAACAGAGAAGGCATCAGCAACAGCTAGCCTGAAACAGAGCATTTTAGTAACTGCACTGGCACTCTTGCTTTGGATTATAATCTCAGTTCAGAACAGACAGTTCCACTAACTGGAGTTTTCAATTAACATGATGTTCTGTCCTTGGATGTTGCTCAGCCCAGGGCTAAGCATCTGCCTGTCAGCAGCCAGAGGGTCCAGCTAGAACTTACTGCATTATGATATTTATAAACACTTGAATGCATTTAAAGGAACATCTTCTTTAAAAAAAAAAAAGACTCATTTCCCAAATGAGAACACAGACCACGAACTCTTCATCATGGGGTAGCCAAACAGCCTCTTATCCTCCCCTACCCTCACTCCCCACTGTAGTCCAATTTCAGGGGGGTGATATGAAAAGGTAAGTTATAAAACAACCCCTAGAACTGATGGATGAGGACCATAGATACAAGTTACTAGGCTAGTGGGTGCTGATCTCATAATGAGCCCTAAATTGAGGTGTAGGTTTCAGAGAACAGGGAGAGATGAATGGACTAGGAAACACGAAGACAGACAGGATACGGCTGGTAAGCGCAGGAATGGGTTTATGTAAGGGAAGTACTTCCTTAGGGTTTTAAGAACAAGTGTCTACTATTAAGTGCCTACCGTGTGCATTTCATATATGATCTTATTTAATCCTCACAACAACCCTGTTGTATTGTTGCCATTGAGTCAATTCCAACTCATGGTGACCACATGTGACAGAGTAAAACCGCCCCACAGGGTTTCCTTGGCTGTAATCTTTACAGGAGCAGATTGCTAGGTCTTTTTCCCACAGAGCATCTGAGTACTTAACTACTGTGCCACCACCTTACAACAACCCTATGAGACAGAATTTTTTTAAAATTTATTGTGGTGAAAAGATATATAACAAAACATACACCATCTAATTTCTACATGTACAATCCAGTAACATTAATTACATTCTTCAAGTTATGCAACGAGATAGAAGTATTACTCTCATTTTACTCATGAGAAAACTGAGGCTTACAGAGATTAAGAGACTTCCTCCTGGATCCTGTGGAAGCATGTTTCAAATCTAGAGTCTGAGTCCAGAGCCAGGCTCATAGACACTGTACTACACTGTTGATTCCAACGATGTTCAGAGGTGTTCTAACCAAGAAAAGGATCAGTACCAGATATGTCTGAAAAACTCTGGGTTAATCAAAGTGAAACAGGTTAGATATTTTGTCCACTTGTTTGTTTTTGCTGCAGGACTTCTCAGAGCCTTTAATATGCCACTGTGCTTTGTAAGTCTTCAAAAAGGGTTATGCAGTGCTTCTTAAACCTCTTTGAGCACTGATTGCATTTCTCATAGAGCATCTCCAGGGCTTAGTATCCCTCACAACACATTCTGGGAAATGTATAGAGTTCTCCTCATTTAGCAGAACTCAGGCCAAACTGTAGCTTATAGGTGTGGCTTGACTGAAAAGGGATGAGTGTGTGGCTGAGGCATGTAGCAACTGCCTGCCATCCTGGAGCATGATTGTAGAGGAGGGCATGGTTGTGTCTCCAAATTCTGGGCCACTGGTGACTCCAGTCCAACTTCTCCCAGGAATTCCAAAGCAGGCAAGAGAACTGGCAGCAGTGGGAGAGGAGAGAGAAAGCTGACAGAGAGACCTATGGAGAGACAGAGCCATTGAAAGATTGCCAGGGAGGAAGAGAAAAAAGAGCCTTTGTTTTCACACAGGGTTCATAAAATTGCAATTACCTAAATAAGTATTCTACGTCCAATCCCAGACAAAATACCAAACAACTGAAATGAAGAGGGAAATTATTCAGCCACGGACAGCTTTTTAGTGTAGACAAAATAAATACATCAATACGGATAGTGAATAGACCACAGACTGGGAAGAGAAGCCTTGGCTAAAGCGGTCCTCGTCAGGTGAGTCATGCCAAAGTGCTCACAGGTTTTGTTTAGTTTTATTTTGTATCCTTAAGATAGAAACATTTGCTGTTTTTTTAAAAGTGCTGCAGACAGGGTTGGCCACATAATTTGTGGGGCCCAGAGCGAAATGAAAATGCAGGCCCCCTTCTTAAAAAAATTGGGGGAAAAAAAGCAGAAAAAAAATGCCATCAAATGTATAAAAACAGAACGCTTTTTCCTTTCTTCTGAAGTCTCTCTCTCTCTAGACTCCTGACTTCTGCAGTCTCTCAGGGTGTTTTTTGTTTGCTATTGAAAGTGGTTCTAAGTAAAGAAAGGAGCCCTGGTGGCACAGTGGTTAAGCATTCGGCTACTAACCAAAAGGTCGGCAGTTCAAATCTATCAACTGCTCCTTGGAAACCCTGTGGGGCAGTTCTACTGTCCTATAGGGTCGCCATGAGTCGGAATCAACTCAACGGCAATGGGTTTAAGTAAAGAAAAATTAACATTTCAAATTGTTAGTATGAATTTTCCTGTTCATCTTTATATTGTGCAAGGCCAGTTTCAAATGCAGCTTTTTAAACCAAGAGTAGGGTTCTTCCCAGCATGGAACCCTGTGTGAGCACTGGTCACGCGCCCACGAATCCAGCCCTGGCTGCAAAACAAAGAGAACTGCAACTTTTGTCTTAACAGTTTTTAAGCAGCTGATTTTATGCCCTTCAGAGAGTACAATCAGGTTTCTCACATTTACAGTCTTTCTCCTGGGGGACATTACGGTACATTTTTGACTGACGGAGTCCACCTTTGAAAGACTATCATAACTGCTTCATTAGAGACAGAGAGAGGACTCAGCAAGAAAAATGTTTCCCTTGCACTTTTTGCAGCTGTAAATATCACTGATCATTGCAAGCAAATGTCCCCAGGGCCAGGGCTGATAAAGCAATCAGGCAGCCTCAGGTGAAGGCATTTCATAAACATGCTTGAAATCTGCTTGGCAGCTTCAAGGCTGAAGGGACTGCAGGCAGTGAGAGACTGAGAAGTGGTTTCCTTGAGAGGCAACAAAAACACCACTCTTCTGACTTAGAGGTGATGAACCGGCAGAGGAACCGGACATCACCAGGCAGAGCCGTTTCCTTTCTAGAGGCTGCGCTGAGACAGTTAAGGCTGCTTGTCCGCCTTTTCCTCCTCTGTCCGTCTTTCCTTGTTAACCGGGTATAGTGCCAGGATGTTGATATCTTATGCCATAGTAGAACTATCATTCCCCACCCACTGGTGCTGCTTCCTAGCTTGTTCATAAAACTAACTCTCACCGATCCTCACAACAACTTTATGAGGCTTATATTATTATTCGATTTCTCTGATGAATAAACTGAGACTTCAAACGATGATGTGATTGACGAAGGCCGCCCAGCCACAGAGTGAGCTTCTTTGAGCCTCAAGACCAGGTCGGTCTGGCTCCAAAGTTGCGTCCTTGCCCTCAGTATTTTCTTCTGTGGGTCACACTGAGCCTTGCTTTCTGAAGCCAGGGACTGGGGCAGTATCACAGCATTGACTGCAGATCCATTTGCTGGTCTCACAGTGGTTAAGGATTTTACTAAACACACACACACATACTTACTATAAAGAGACATCTTTCCAGTCCAAACACGACCCTTGGAATATCTTTCATGACAGTGAACCTTTACCTCTGAAAGCATGTTTGATTTTTGGAAATGGGCCAAAATCATTTGGAGCCTGATAGTTTGAATAAAGTGGTAAAGTGCCGAATTATGTTGGGGAGGAAATGATAGAATGAGGGTATTTCATTTATTTATTTACATGCTTATTTTGTTGCCCCCTCTGAGCCAAGCATTCTGCTCAGTACTGCTGTCTCAGCCCTTACGCTGTCTATGACCATGCTATGGTGTGGATATTATTATCCCCATTTTCCAAGGTCAAAAGAAATGAAGTACAATGCTCCCTCAGTTAGTGGCAAAACTGGAACTAGAATATAATTTGCCAAAGGGAATAAGAGCTTTTCTTTTTTTGGTCAAAAAAAAAAAGGAAAAGGAAAAAAACTTGTGGCTATAAAGAACGAGATGATTTTCCGATCTGGCTCCAAAATCTGTGAAGATAATTCTAAACCAATGAATCTGAAAATGTTTTGAAAAATGTCAGCATCCTTATAGTAAGAGTCAAGTTCCTGTCATTCCGATGACAGGAACAAATGCCTCACTTGGCGCAGAGGTGCCTTTTTTTTAAGTCAGAGAATTTCCTAGTCACATCTTGGATACAGGTTGTTTTTTTTTTTTAAATATATTTTTTGCTGTTGTTGAGAATGTACACAGCAAAACATACACCAATTCAACAGTTTCTACATGTATAATTCAGTGACACTGATTACACTCTTCATGTTATACAGCCATTCTCATCCTCCTTTCCTGAGTTGTTCCTCCCCCATTAACACAAACTCACTGCCCCCTAAGTTTCCTATCTAATCTTTTGAGTTGGTGTTGTCAATTTGATCCCATATAGATAGATCTTAAAAAAGCATAATGGTCAACGCAGACATTCTTCACTAGTTAAGCCAAACCATTGCTTGGTTTTAGGAAGACTTCAGGGGATATTTTTGGTTTAAGGTTTAAAGATTATCTCAGGGCAGAAATTTCAGGGGTTCAACCAGCCTTCACAGCTCCAGATAATCTGGATTTCACAAGAATTTTAAATTCTGTTCTGCATTTTCGCACATTTGATCAGGATTCTTCTATAGAATCTTTGATCAAAATGTTCGGCAATGGTAGCCAGACACCATCTACTTCTCCTGGTCTCATGGCAAAGGAGGCAGTTGTTTACAGAGGCAATCAGCCACACATCCATTGCCTCCTCCTGCTCCTGACTCTTTCTTCCTCTCTTGCTCCAGGCAAAGAGAGACCAATTGTTGTGCCTTAGATGGCTCTGCAAACTTTTAAGACCCCAGGCACTACACAATGAAATAGGAGGTAGAACAGAAGCACTAAACACGTTATTAGGACAATTAACTGGGATGTCCCATGAAACCATGACCCTAAACCTCCAAACCAAGGAATCAAACCCCATGAAGTGACTCCCATATTGTACATAAGCAGCCTCAGCAGCTACTCTTATTTTTTTTGTCATTGTTGTTAAGTATCTCTATCACACAATTTTTGCCAATTCAATTTTTTACAGGTGTACAATTTATTGGTAGCAATTACATTAATTGGCTGTGCAACTCTACCCTTAATCAGTGTGATTTTTCCAACACCATAAACTAAACTCAGTATTCCATAAGCAATAAGCTCCCTCCCCACAGGCTTTGTAACCACTAATATAACTTTGCTCTCTATACATTTACCTGTTCTCGTCTTTTTAAGTGAGGTCATATAATATTTGTTCTTTTGTGATTGACTTATTTCACTCAGTATAATGTCTTCAAGCTCCATCCATATTGTAGCGTGCATCAAGTCTTCATCATTCTCATAGGCTGAGTAGCATTCCATTGTATGTGTGGACCACATTCATCTGTTGATAGGCATTTAGCTTGTTTCCACCTTTTGGTTATTGTGAATAGTGCTGCAAAGAACATTGGAACACAAGTATCTGTTTGAGTCTGCTTTCAAGTCTTTTGGGTACATACCTAGGAGTGGAATTGTTGGGTCATATGTAGCTCTATTTTTAGTTTTTTGAGGAACTGCCACACTGTTCTTTTGGATATAGTTCTTTTAGAACCCAGGATCTTGGTACTAGAATGAACCCTGAAGTTCCTATAGTTAAGTACTCTCATTCCAGGAAGGCAAAACTCAGCTCTAAGATGGCAATTAATTTGCTTAAGTTCAAATAGGGTGTTTGTGCCAGAGCCTTGACTAAAACCCAGGTGCTCGACGATAATAAAGTGCTATTTCCCCACAGTACACTGCTTCCTCTTCACTTTTCCCTTTCTTCACTGATATAACATCTTCGTAACAATGATAGTAAACATTTTTTAATTGTGCTTTAGGTGAAAGTTTACAGCTCAAGTTAGTTTCTCATACAAACATTTATACACACATTGTTGTGTGACTCTAATTGCTCTCCCTATACTGTGACAGCACACTCCTCCTTTCCACCCTGGATTTCCCGTGTCCATTCAACCAGCTCCTGACCCTTTCTGCTTTCTCATCTCACCTTCGGACAGGAGCTGCCCATTTAGTCTTGTGTATCTACTTGACCTAAGAAGCACACTCTTCATGAGTATAATTTTATGTCTTACAGTCCAGTTTATTCTTTGTATGAAGAGTTGGCTTCAGGAATGGTTTTAGTTCTGGGTTGGCAGAGTCCGGAGGCCAGGTCTTCTGGGATTCCTCCAGTCTCAGTCAGACCATTAAGTCTGGTCTTTTTGATAGTAAACATATTTTGAGAACTTTCTATATGTCAGACACTTAAAAGTGCATTATCTTACTAAACCTTCAAGGAAACTGTATGGGTTATTAATTATCATTCTCATTGCACAGACACTAAAACTAAGGCCCAGAGAAATTAATTAATAGGTCCAAGTCACAGAGCTAGGAAATACAGCCTACAGGATTTGAACCCCGGTCTGCCCATCTCCAGGTCTCATGCTTTTAACAATACCCAACACTACCTCCTTTTGTCCCAGCTCTCTTCTCTTCCTTTTGTTTCCCTTAGGAATCAAGGATACAGATTCCCAGGATAAGGCACATTCCATTGAAACCTACCCTCTCTATAGCTAGTCACTTCCCTTCTTTTCGTGGTTATCAACACAAATAGCCTGTCCTCCTCAAACGTTTGTTTTGTTGGAGGCCTACCTTATTCCCTGGGAACCCTGAGGAACAATGAGTTGTGATCCAAGCCTTCCAGGGCCCCACCCCCATCCTGGATGGTTTCCTAAGCTTCCCCTCACTCACACTCCACCCCAACAGAGACCTGCCTTGGGGCTCCTCCAGCTTGTCTTCAAAGTGCGTCAATCACTTGTTTACTTACTTTTCCTGCCAGGCCCTGGGGGTTCCGTTGGCTATTTCTTCCCTCTGGCAGTTCTCCTGAGGTGAGCTTTGATCTTCAGAGGGGAAGGGACAACAGGAAGATGATGAGAGATGCTAGGAGCAGGTCAGCATCTGACTCACTCAGTAAAAAAAGAAAGCCTTCCCTTCAAGCAACATGAGGATGCTGCTGAGAACTGTGCACCCCCACCAGCACCTGTATGGAAGTCTTTCTTCTCTCTGGGACCTAGCTATAAAAGGAATAAATATTCCACAAGCTGGAGGAAAATACCCCCAAATCTTTCTATACTTAACTAGTATAATTCACTGAATAATAAACCAATGTACAACCTTTCCAAAAACATCCCAAAGCTGCAGATCCACCACTGGAGGGAGATGTTTTGAGCTGCGTATCTTCTCTTGGACAAGGCTGCTTGTAAAAACAACCCAGCTTCATAGTCTGATTTGAAAGCCGACATAACTTCTTTAGAAAACTGCCTGAAATACCACCCCATTATATATCATACCAATTGCTGTTGAGTCCATTCTGACTCATGGCAACCCCATGTGTGTCAGAGTAGAGCTGTGTTCCATCGGGTTTTCAGTGGCGGATTTTTTTTTGGAAGTAGATTGGCAGGCCTTTCCTCTGAGGCATCTTTTTTTTTTTTAATTGTAGTTTAAGTGGAAGTTTACAATTCAAGTTAGTCTCTCATACAAAAATTTATACATACATTGTTATGTGACCCTAATTGCTCTCCCTATACTGTGACAGCACACTCTTCCTT
>NW_004444001.1:4125678-4128576 GCF_000243295.1 Trichechus manatus latirostris | reverse complement strand
ACTGGAGGAACCCCGGAAAGCATGGCCCCTGGATTCTGTATCAGCACAGAACTAAAACAATTTCCGAGGCCCACTCTTCAGACAGGGATTGGACTGGACCGTGAGACATAAAGTGATACTCGTGAGAAGTGTGCCCCTTAGCTCAAGTAGATACAAGAGACTAAACTGGCAGCTTCTGTCTGGAGGTGAGATGGGAAGGCAGAAAGGATTAGGAGCTGGTTGAATGGACATGGGGAATCAGGGGTGGAAAGGAGGAGTGTGCTGTCACAGTATGGGGAGAGCAAGTAGAGACATATAACAATGTATGTACAAATTTTTGTATGGGGAAAAAAATTAAAAAATTTTAAATAAATAAATAAATAAAAATGAAAGAAGAAATAAAATGTACCTCTGGGCAGAGACAACGTAAATATTAAAACCAATGTATCAGTCAGGGTCCTGGCAGGAAACAAAAGGCATACTTCAAAAGGTTTAACGATAATTTAATAAGGGATTGTTTATAGGGGTGTGTGTGGAGTTAAGGGAACCAACAAGAAATGATGAGGCAGGGAGAGGGGAAGAAAGACCCTTGACCTCTCTCTCCTCCTGCCCTGCAATCTCCTGCCAGTGCCTTCCATCGGCAGAACCCAACTGAAAGCCAAAGAACAGAGGAGCCTGGGGGATGTAGCCTATAGAAGTCAGCCTGTGTGACAGAGAGCAAGATGGAGAAGGGCAGGGAATGGATCAGGAGGGACAAAGGGAGAATGAGCAGCCACAAGACAGGCAAAGTTTTGCTCTGTTATACATAAGGTCACTGTGAGTCAGAGCTGGCAACAGCAACTAACAACAACCCTTTCACTTAAATCTTAGGGGTTGGTTCTGAATTGCTTTTCTCTGCAGAGAATCCAAGTAATTATAACAGGATTCTAACCACCGTGAAACCCATCTATTAAATTGGTCTGAAAAACCTCGGCATTGTGTTGCTGGTTGAATATTTTATTGTTCTTTCTGCTGCCTCCTGATTAGGGCTCTGAGAAAGGGGGGACTCTTATTCCCCTTTTCAAGTATCCCCCTGTTCAGGTACCAGCCAGTACATGTGAACATATGACCTCATTACTTCACAGGGTGACTTTGCTTTGGTGTCCCTTTAGTATACAAATTTTTATTGTGAAATGTATCATACATATAGAAGAGTAATTTAAACATATGTAGAGTTTAAAGTATAATATATATATAACAAGTTTAAAATATAATAGAACATTAACCAATACCTTAGAAGTCCCCCACATGACCCTCTCTAAATAAAACCTCCAACTTCTCGCCCACAGGTAAACATTATCTGACTTTTGTGTTAACCATTCTCTTGGTTTTCTCTATAGTTTTACCACCTACGTATATATTCCTAATATCAGTGATCATGAAGATGGCACAGGACCAGACAGCATTTCGTTCTGTTATACATGGGGTCGCCATGAGTTGGAGCCAACATGATAGCAACTAACAACAACATATATTCCTAAACAAAGTGGATTGGAAAGGACAAATCTAGCTGAGAATGTAAAGGCAGTGTTGCCCCTTATTTGATGAAGGCATCCAGGAGAAAGATAAGAGTCTCTGGGTCACAGTCTGGTTTCAGCTTCCCTAAGAGTTTACAAAAGCCCCTTCTGGGGAAGTAGATGGACAAGGTCATGAGTAAGTCTTGGAAAACACTGGGCCCCACCAAAGTTGGCAGTGCTGCAGTGCGGGCCAGGCACTGGGTACCCAGAAGAAGTGTGCTCCAGAGTGTGGATCACTCTGGATTTTCTGCTTCACCATGTCCCAACTTGAGCTTCAGAAGTAGATCAAAGTAGAGCCCTTCTGTAGGGTGAAATGAGCATTCTTAGCTGATCCAGAAAGCAGGCCATAGCAGTAAAAGAAGTAACCTCATCAAAAATGAGGAAGACAAGTACAAATAATAATCTTAGCCAGACTCACCCAGGAATTCTGTCATCAGGTTAAAAAAAAAAAAATGGATCTCTTCTGGCAACATGGTGCTCTAGGCAAAAGCACCACGCTGTCCCTCCACAGCAAAGATCTGAAAAACCAAGCAAAACAAAGAAAACAGCAATCCTGAAACCCTAAACATCAAATGAAGAGATAAAGAACTCAGTCAAGCACCAAATGGAGTAAGAAACTGACAGAGAACAGAGAGCGAGGAGACATACATGCAGAGGTCCCCTATCAGCTAACACAGCATGGATCCATCATCTTGGACTCCTATCAGAGACCAGAGAACAGGGGGTATGAGAAAGCAGCTTCACAGAGCCTCCAGCAGGAGACCGAATAACCAGTAACCAGTGATATAAGCTTTCCCACCCCCCACTCTTCTTCACCCCCACTCGGCCTCCTCTGCTTCCCGCGGCCACAGTCTCTGGGCCAGGAAGCACCGGCTGCTTGGATTCCACCTGCCTGCACTGGCCGACTCCCTGACTGCCATTTGTTGGCTGCTGGTGTTGCTTTTTTCCGCTTCTTTTGACTTCTTCCTTACCTCTCACCACCTCCCCCACCTTTCACTCAAATACCTGGCGCCATGCACCATCTTTGCTTCTTCCTGAGGAGCTATGGAGCTCTGCTCAAGTGTGGAACTGCTTCCCGGTCCGTGCTGTCATGCTGCTAAGATCCTGGGGCTTTTTTTTGTTTGTTCTGAATTGTTTGTTTTCTTTTTCTTTTCTCCAGTTGGGAGCCCGTTCTGGCCAGGCAGTGCTGTGCGGCTTGGGACCTACCCCCTCAGCTTGTGCAGATATGCAGAGGGATCCCTGACGGCATTTCTTATTTTGTGTTTTTTTTTTCCTTCTGTTTTTTGGGGGGTTTTCTTGTTCTTTTTTTTTTTTAAATTTGTTTTGTTTTCTTTTCCCTCTTTTTCCCTTTTTGTCTTTCTTC
>NW_004444001.1:4109574-4117362 GCF_000243295.1 Trichechus manatus latirostris | reverse complement strand
GTGTACTAACTGTTTAATGAGAAACTATTTTGTTCTGTAAACCTTCATCTAAAGTGAGAACCGAAGCACAACTGGAAGAACGTAATGGATGTCACTGAATTGAGCATGTAGAAATTTTTGAAATGGTGAATCTTTGGCTATGTATATTTTCACAAAAAAAAAAAAAAGGTCGAGAAGGGAGAAGGTTGACATGTCATGGGGTTGTTAACCAATGTCATAAAACAATGTGTGTAAAAAAAATGGATCAATAGCAGTGGGGATCCTAGTGATGACGGCTTTCAACATATCTGTCTTCTGAGATGGACTGCTCTAATCTGACTGGTTGTTCTCTATGCCTGGTACACAGCTGTCAATGTCAGATCACCATTTTCTACCCTCCTGACCATTTCTCTCACCCCTTTCTGGTATTAGAACTCACGTTTCCTGTATTCAATGTCTTTCTCTTTATTGGTTTACTCTTTTCTTTCTTTCTTTCTTTTTTTTTGTAGTAGTTCTATTGATTTCCTGAGGAAGGGTGCAAGAGAAGGTAAATTTGTTGAGACTACATGTCTAAAAATGTTCTTATTCTATTATACTTGATATATAGTTGGGCTGGATATAGAATTCCAGATGAAGATTTTTTTCTCCAGTATTTTGAAGACAGTTTTCTACACTGTCTTATTTTTTCCTGTTTATCTGTTGAGAAATCTGATGCCATTTTGATTCCATATCCTTGGTGTGTTTTTTGTTTTGCTTTCTCTGTGGCAGCATGTAGAATTTTTTTTTTTTTTTGAGTTCCAACTGATCTGAACTTTCACAATGATATATGTGCCTTGTGAGGATTTTTTTTTTTTCATTTACTAGGCTTGGCATTTGGTGGGCCCTTTCCATCTGTTCTGAGAAATTCCTTGCATTATTTCTATGATAATTTACTTCCCTTCCCAATTTTCTCTGTTTTCTCTTTTTAGAACTGGCATTATTCTAATGTTGGACTTCCATGACTGATCCTCTATTCTTTTTAATATGTCTTCTTTTATTTTCCTTTCATGTATTCTTGCTTCCTTTTAGGGGGAGACAGGGCTGAGGGGAGATTTTAATATTATCTTCCTATTCAGTTAGAGTTTTCATTTCTTCTGTTAGGTTTCTCATTTTCAAGAGCTTTTAATGTTCCTTAAGTGTTGTTATTTTATAGCATCCTGTTCTTCTTTCATGAAAGTTTTTTATTTCTCCAAGGATATTAATCAGAATATATTTGGGAATTTTCTTTTCCTTGAATAGTTTTTGTTTCCTCAAGATCACTTTTATTCTGTTTGATTTTTACCTCTACCTCCCATGTTAGAGCCTTTCCTTACATTTAAAACTTGACTGTGCTCATGATAATGAATGGGAAGCTAAAAACCTAAATGAAGTTCTGGGCAGGTGGCTGGGGCTTGTGAGCTTTACATTTCAAAGTAGGGTCGTCTGGGCTGTTTGTTGGGAGAACATCCAATACTTTAGGCATTTACTCTTCAGCTTGTCAGATAACCCAGGGAATGGTCTTCTAGTATCCTGCCATGAGGGTAAGGGTCTGGATGAATGTACTGGGGGCCAAATGTGGAAATAACATAAGCATTATAACTCAGAGGCAGTCCTATTCCAGAGCTCTGTCTCTAACGAGGGCCCCAAGAATGGGAGGTGGGAAGGGCACTGTCAGTCCATGCCCGCAAGATCTGTCGCCACCATGGTATACAGCAGGCTTACTCTCACTGTGGTAGAAAATCGAGCATCCCAGAGATGGGGTAGGAAATAACAAGCATTTTAGGCAACACAGTAGTAGATGCATGTACTTTAGGTCATTTGATATCCACAGAGGTCTTCATGCTGGGCACTGGGGAATTATTAATGGTTTCTCCTTTTTTTCCTCCATTTTCCAGCTGAGTAAACAATGGCCAGAAAGATTAACTGATCCAAGGTCTGATAGCTATTAAGCGGCAGAGTTAGGTAGGGTTCACATCCCAATTTGTTTAATTCCAAAGCCAAAGCTCTTTATTATTTTTATTTTAAAAGTTATTTTTTTCAGAGTAAAAAACTACATTATTGGACATATCTTAGAAACCACATAAAATGCTAAATAAATTAAAAACCAAATATAAGGCTTCCAAAACACTGTGTAATATTCTTTCATAAAACTGTACCATAATCGATAATTTACAGTAATAATTTATTCCCTGGTTTGGGACATTTAGGTTGTTAAACCTATGCTCTTCCCACTACATGGCGTTAGCCAAGGCCAACAGGTATAGGCAGGAGTCAGAGTCAGGAACAGGCAGGGTCCTAGGCAGGTAGGTCCCTAGGTGCTGATTAGAGGGGGTTCGGATGGATACAGTTCAGTACACTGGAGAGCTACATGGCAGCAACATTCTGATGGTGCCTCAGCAGAACACTGGCTGAGAGATCTTCAGGGCTCTGAATTGCTTTCCTTGGATGGAATGTTGTTTAAAAGAGACCCTACACAACTAGGATTTGGGGAGGGCAGGGGGAAGGGGTGTCACTTTGTTCCTTAGGGATTCATCCTCACTACCCCTCAGTTCAAAGAGTTTCATGGGAATGGATTGTTTTTTTCACTACTATGCCTTTTCTCATGCTGTCCCTTCAGATGGCAATGGCTGGCTAATTTCTACTCATCCTTAAATGTTTCATTTAGCCACAATATCTCCAAAAAGCTTTCTGATATCCCTCTACTTTTCAATATCTTTTTCTCCTTCTTTCCCCTGCATCTCTCTTGGTCATTATATTTGCCACACTATATTGCAATTGTCTGTTTGTCTATCTTTCCAACTAGACTATAAGTTCCTTGAAGGAAGGAACTGAGTCTCAGTTATCTTTGGTCCTAGTAAGTACTCAATATAGAATATTAAATACGTAGCAAATTAATGTATTTTCTGTAGACAGTGGGAACTACTAAAGGTAGTTCTCTCAAACAAGGGCAATTTTGACCCCCCCCTCCTCCCATGGACATTTGGCAACGTCTGAAAATATTTTTTGTTGTTATAACTTGGTAAGGGGTGCTACTGGCATATAGTGAGTAGAGACCATGGATGCTTCTCAACATCCTGCAGTGAATAGGACCCTACAACAAAGAATTACCTGGCCCAAAATGTCATTAGTGAAGGCTGAGAAACTCTGTTTTAGAATAATGAAATGGGTTTAGTTACAAATCCTTTTCCAATCTATTTAACAGTCTTCAGAAAGCATCAAGTCCAACTTACAGATGAGAAAACTGAGCTATTTCATTGTAGGGCCAGGGCAAAAACTTTTTTTTTTTTTTAAGATTTTTATTTAATTTTTCATTGTACTTTAAATGAAGGTTTACAGAACAAATAGTTTCTCATTAAACAGTCAGTACACATACTGTTTTATGACATTGGTTAACAACCCCACGTCAACACTCTCCCTTCTCGACCCTGTGTTCCCTATTACCAGCTTTCCTGTCGCCTCCTGCCTTCTAGTCTTTGTCCCTGGACTGTTGTGCCCCATTATTCTCATTTTGTTTTATGAGGCTGTCTAATCTTTGGCTGAAGGGTGAACCTCGGGAGCGTCTTCATTACTGAGCTAAAAGAGTGTCTGGAGGCCATACTCTTGGGGTTTCTCCAGTCTCTGTCAGGCCAGTAAATCTGATCTTTTTTTGTAAGTTAGAATTTTGTTCTACGTTTTTTCCAGCTCTGTCCAGGACCCTCTGTTGTGACCCCTGTCAGAGCAGTTAGTGGTGGTAGCTGGGCACCATCTAGTTGTACTGGCCTCAGTCTGGTGGAGGCCATGGTAGTTGTGGTCCATTAGTCCTTTGGACTAATCTTTCAGGGCAAGAACTCTTATCATGGCACGAGTTCAACATAATTGCACTTGCCTGACATTATTTTTTTAACTGTACTTTAGATGAAGGTTTACAGAGCAAACTAGTTTCTCATTAAACAATACATATATTGTTTTGTGACATTGGTTGCCAACCCCACGACATGTCAACACTCTTCCCTTCTCGACCTTGAGTTCCCCATTACCAGCTTTCCTGTCCCCTCTTGCCTTCTCATTCTTGCCCCTGGGCTGGTGTGCCCATTTAGTCTCATTTTGTTTTATGGATGTGTCTCATCTTTGGCTGAAGGGTGAACCTCAGGAGTGAATTCATTACTGAGCTATCCAGGGGTCATATTCTTGGGGTTTCTGCAGGCTGTCAGATTAGTAAATCTGGTCTTTTTTTTGTGAGTTATAATTTTGTTCTACATTGTCCTCTAGCACTGTCCAGTACCCTCTATTGTGATCCCTATCAGAACAGTTGGTGGTGGTAGCTGGGCACTATCTAATTGTGCTGGACTCTGTTTGGTGGAGACTGTGGTAGTGGCAGTCCATTAGTCCTCTGGACTAATCTTTTACTGTGTCTTTGGTTTTCTTCATTCTCCCTTGCTCCAGACAGGGTGAGACCAGTGGAGTTTCTTAGATGGCCGCTTACAAGCTTTTAAGACCCCAGATGCTACTCACCAAAGTGGAATGTAGAACATTTTCTTTAGAAACTATGTTATGCCAATTGAGCTAGATGTTCCCCGAGACCATGGTCCCCACAGCCTTCAGCCCAGTAATTCAGTCCCTTAGGGAGTTTGGATGTGTCTATGGAGCTTCCATGACCTTGCCTTGGACAAGTTGTTTTGGCTTCCCCAGTAGCCTGACATTATTCTTAAATCATCTGGCCCTCTACATGGTATAGGATGGTTTTTGTGAATGCAAATTATCCTGGGTTCATCGATCAGGTTTGGGGGATAAGAATGAGATTGTCCAGACTGAAGAAAAAATTTTGGAATCACAGAACAGGTCCAGCCAGCCCTCTCTCCCCCCACCTTCCACATTGGCCTCTCTTTTCTGAACAAACCTAGGGCTGAGTGACAAGAGTTCTCTCAATGGCTCATTTCTATACAATTCAGTCTGCCCCGGGAAACTAAAGATCAGCCTGGAGAAGACTGAATTATTTTAAACCACTCTGCATTAACACCAATTAAACCTCTGGAGGGCCCAGCCTGCCACAGGTGAATTCACTCTAATTGCTGCAGGACAAGGGAATCCAGTTTAATTCTCCTATCAGCAAATATTAGTATTTGGGGAGATGAACTCAATCTCCAAGGGAAGTCTTGAACCAAATGTAATGGTTATCTCCCCTTCAAGTACCTCAGATTTAGAATGCTCCTGATTCCAAAGAGTGCCCTGACCATAACTCTCATGAGCCAAACCTGTCCCTGATCCCAAAGAGTGCCCTGACCATAACTCTCATGAGCCAAACCTGTCATCCTCCCAGCAGTAATCACATACCTACACTTCTCCCATTAATTTCCATTGAATTAGAAAAGCCAGATGATTCAGGCAAAATACACAGTGAATCAGCAAAGGAAAGAAATGTAGGAAAAGGGAATCTGTGTGGCATCTTGAATAAAAGTGCCTTCCAATAAATTTGGTGAACTGTCTTCAAGGGAATCAGCTGAATGTGTTAATCATTTGTTGCATATCATAACTGTCTGGCGCATACGTGATTAGTCAGGAATGGTTATTTGTGGGTCCACCGAGGCTCGGAAATGATGCAGAGGGAAAAGCTAGTTTCTGCAGAAGAAGCTCAACTTTCTCGGCTAAAGTTTGCCTTGGAGCATCAAAGGCAGCTTCTGTATTGGCTGCTACTGGCATGAGAAGGGGTAGGGGGAGAATGGAGAATAAGCAGCAGACCCCAACAAGGAAATGTTCTTTGTCTCTCCATCTCAATTCCTTGCCCTCTTCTTCTCACTTGTCCTCCCCACCACCCCCCAACACCACCCGCGATACAAACACATACATCATGTGGAGATGAAGTAACTCAGAATTTGAACTCAAACAGATCTAGGTTTGAATTCCAGTTCTGCTCCTTCCCTGCGCCCAATTCTTCATTTATAAACCAGGAATGATAATGTTAATATCCCCATTTGTTAAGGGGGTTTACATGAGATGATGTATATAAAGCACATGGCTCATGAAGGCGCTAAATAGTCTACTATTACCATGGGGCTTAGTCCCTGCTTGGGTAATTTTCTAAAAATAGAAAAATAATCCAGAGGATTAGTGAGACGGGAATTATGAGAGATGGCTGGTCAAACCTAAGAAGAAATGTCTATCAGGGGTCCACTTGAATTTTTAGGTAGAAGTGATTCTTTGAGCATTGGCTTTTCTATTCCACTTCCCTTTGTAGAGATCTGACCCAGGTTTCTCGAAAATGAAGAAAGATTTTGATGAGTCTATCAGAGGTGCTTGCAAGTGATTCACACTTCAGAGGCAGTGATTTTGAAGTATGTGCCTAAGAGATGATGCAATCTGACACTGATGGTCAATGTCATAATCAGATGTATTTATGACATTCAGGTCCTGCACGATCAGACCTAGTCTTTATGATATTATCTCCCACCATCCTACCACTCCCCACCAGATCAGCCCATTTATTCAAGTGTCCCCCAATACACTTTGAACTTTTCTAACTTTTACCACATCCCTGGCCAGCCTGCAACGAGATCAGCTTTGTTAATGGCAGCAGTATAACCTGGTGGTTAAGAGGCTCTGAAATTAAAGCAGGCTGGAAAGCCAAAGGAGTTGTGAGGCACACTGCACTATGCAGGTCAATACCCTAGGGATGGCAGAGCAATAAGACGGAAGGGGCCAGGGTTCTTACACCATGGCACTCGCATATGATGCCTGGAGGGAAAAATAAACTTTTATATTATTCAAGCCACTATTATTTTTAGGTCTCTATTCCAAAATCTGAAATCATACCCTACCAACTAGTAAACCAATCATTGTAATACAGGTGGGTAATGGCTGTGATAGAGGATGCACTTGGTGCTGGGAGGAAACTCCACCTAGGCAGCAAGGCCTGAGAGACTTTCTAGAAAAGGTGATATTTAAGCCAAGTATGTAAGGTGTGTAGCACAGGAGGAAAAGATGCCCAGATAACGGGAAAAGCATGTGCAAAGGTACAGAGGCAGGAAATAACCAGGGTGTTTGGGAAATTAACATTTAGCATAACTGGAGAGTCGGGTATGAATGGGGCAGTGGGAAGTAATCAGACTGGGGCTTGTGGGTGGAAAAAGAAGAGAATGTGGTGACATTATGAAAACCAATCAGAATTCCTCACCATGGAATCCCTCTGCGTCATTAGGAACTCCTGGCTAGGGAGTCTCAAAGCCATAGATAATTGCTATTTGGTTTTCCTGGTGGCACAGTCGTTAAGAGCTTGGCAGCTAACCAAAAGGTTGGCAGTTTGAATTCACCAGGCGCTCCTTGGAAACCCTATAGGGCAGTTCTTCTCTGTCCTATAGGGTGGCTATGAGTCGGAACAACAACATTAGCTTCCTACGAGAGATCCCAACTGAATAGCAAGGCTCGGCCCTTTGTCCCTACAAGCTGGACTTCTTTTCACACACACAGGAATTCACAATGGCTATGATCCTCTGTGGAAGGCTGGCTGATTGATAGGCCTATCAATGCCACCACAAAGAGACCTGAAAGTGAAGTCAATGGTTGAGTAAATTTAACCCAAGCCTATTAAAGTAATGGGAGAAAGAAATTTATTTTGGTTCAGAAAGGCTCTGGAGAGTAATGGGAGTCAGGGAAGAAGGCAGAAGAAAAAGCCATCCTGTAAGTTTTTTTTATTTTTATTCTTTTTTTGTACTTTAGATGAAGGTTTACAGAACAAATGGTTTATCACTAAACATATAGTACACATATTGTTTTATGACATTGGTTAACAACCCTACGACATGCCAACACTCTCCCTTC
>NW_004444001.1:4106747-4108298 GCF_000243295.1 Trichechus manatus latirostris | reverse complement strand
TGTAGATTTTAGAGATTAGACCTTTGTCTGACTTGTAATGTCCAAAAGTCTTTTCCCAGTCTGTAGGTTCTCTTTTTACTCTTCTGGTGAAGTCTTTTGAGGAGCGTGTTTAATTGTTAGAAGATTCCAGTTATCTAGCTTATCTTCTAGCGTTTGTACGTTGTTGGTTACGGTTTGTATCCCGTTAATGCCGTGTACTAGGGCCTCTAGCGTTGATCTTACTTATTCTTCTATGAACTTTATAGTTTTTGGCTTCGTATTTAGGTGTTTGATCCATTTTGAATTAGTTTTTGTATATGCTGTAAGGTATGGGTCCTGTTTCATTTTTTTGCAGATGGACATCCAGTTTTGCTAGCACCATTGGTTAAAAAGACTGTCTATTCCCCATTTGGTGGACTTCGGGCCCTTGTCAAAGATCGGGTGACTGTAGATGGATAGATTTACATCTGGGTTCTCAATTCTGTACCACTGGTCAATGTATCTGTTGTTGTACCAGTACCAGGCTGTTCTGACTACCGTAGCTGTATAGTAGGTTCTGAGGTTGTCAGTTTTTTGGTATGGAAACAACTTCAACTCAACTATCTTAGACAAATGGTATCTTCCTTAGTCTAAAATCCCACGAAGGTTCCAATTCTCCACATGCATTCCAGTTTCTCTGGGTTAGGAATATCTTTTCCTCCCTCTGTTTCTTCCCCGGTCTTTGGTCAACCAACTGAGTTTGGACTATGCTGGTTCCATACTCTACCCCTTTGCTGCCCATGTTGACTCAGGGTCTACAATGAGCCAAGTACTGATAGGTACTTACTATTAGCTCACCTCATTCTGACAACCTCTCTATGAGGTATTATCCCCATTTATAGATGAAGAAATAGAGGGACCAGTAAGTGACTTGCCCAAGACAAAATAAAGACTAGAAGTCAGATTTTTCAAAAAGTTTTTACAAGACTTCTGGGAAACATGGTGCTGTAGTCAGAAGCACCACGCCATCCCTCCGTAGCAAAGATCAGAAAAACTAAGTCAAACAGAGTCACACATCAATCCTGAAACCCTAAGCATCAAATGAAGAGATAAACAACTCAGCCAAGCACCGAATGGAATAAGAAACTGATCGAGAACAGAGCGCGAGGAAAGATACATGCAGAAGTCCCCTATCAGCTACCGCAGCATGGATCCGCCATCTTGGACTCCTATCGGAGATCAGCGAACAGGAGGTACAAGAAAGCAGCTTCACGGAGCTTCCAGCAGGAGAGAGAACAACCGGTAACCCACAATATAGGGTTTCCCACTCCCCACCCTTCTTCATCCCCACTTAGCCTCCTTTGCTTCCTGCAGCCACAGTCTATTGGCTGGGAAGCATGAGCTTCCCCCCAGTGCTGCTTGGATTCCACCCGCCCACACTGGCCAGCTCCCTGAGTGCCATTTGTTGGCAGCTGGTGTTGCTTTTTTCCGCGTTAGATTTCTTCCTTACCTCTCACCACCTGCCCCTCCTTTCTCTCAAATACCTGGCTCTGTGTGACATCTTTGCTTCCTCCTGAAAGTCTGCAAAACACT
>NW_004444001.1:4101131-4102811 GCF_000243295.1 Trichechus manatus latirostris | reverse complement strand
AGTTCTGGAGACTAGAAGTTCAAATTATGTAATCAGCTGTGTTGATTCCTTCTGAGGGCTCTGAGAGAAAAACTGTTCATGCCTCTCTCCTGTCTTCTGGTGGATCCCAGCAATCCTCGGCATTCCTTGGCTTGCATCTGCCTCTGTAGTCACAAGGCTGTCCTTCTTCTGTCTTTGTTCTCCCCTTATATAAAACCCACCCAGATGGGATTAGGTCCCAACATACTCCCATATGACTACATGATAACCTAACTCATAACACCCTCATTTCAAAGCAAGGTCACATTCCCAGGTACAGGGGTTAGGAGTTAAACATATGTTTTTGGGGACCCAATTTAATCCATAACATCTCCTCAAATCACTACCTCCTCTCTTCCCACCTCCTAGAAACCAGGTCTTCTGGTTCTTAATTTTTGCTTTCTCTACTACTTCATACTACCTGAGTCTCTCACTACAGAAAAGGAAATAGAGAAATAAAGAGAATGAGCAATGCTTTTCCTGTGGGAGCCGCTGGGTTAAGAGGAGCATGACCTTCTCTCCCCACCATGGCATGTGTTCGTCCACTGTTATCAGTGTACTCCAAAAAGGGAGAATCATCTGGAAAAATGTTACTTTGCCTGCTGTGTTCAAGGCTCCCATTCGACTGGATATTGTGAACTTTGTTCACACCAACTTGTGCAGAAACAACAGGCAGCCCTGTGCTGTCAGTGAACTGGCAGGTCATCAGACCAGTGCAGAGTCTTGGGGTACTGGCAGAGTTGTGGCTGGAACTCCTAGAGTTCGAGGTGGTGGGACTTACCACTCTGGCCAAGGTGCTTTCGGAAATAAGTGTCATGAAGGCTGCATGTCTGCACCAACCAAAACCTGGCGCCATTGGCACCACAGGGTGAACACCACTCAGAAGAGCTATGCCATCTGCTCTACCCTGGCTGCCTCTGCCTTACCAGCACTTGTTATGTCTAAAGGTTATCATATTGAGGAAGTTCCTGAACTTCCTTTGGTGGTCAAAGATAAAGTTGAAGTCTACAAGAAGACCAAGGAAGCTGTTTTGCTTCTTAAGAAACGTAAGGCCTGGAATGATATCAAAAAGGCCTATGCCTCTCAGTGAATGAGAGCTGGCAAGGGCAAAATGAGAAACTGACGTTGCACCCAGCGCAGGGAGGCCATGCATTATCTATAATGAGGACAATGGCATCATCAAGGCCTTCAGAAACATCCCTGGAATTACTCCGCTCAGTGTAAGCAAACTGAACATTTTGAGACTTGCTCCTGATGGGCATGTGGGACGTTTCTGCATTTGGACCGAAAGTGCTGTTCACAAGTAAGATGAGCTGTATGGCACTTGGCATAAAGCTGCCTCCCTCAAGTGTAACTACAAACTTCCTATGCACAAGATGATCAGGACACACTGTAGCAGAATCTTGAAAAGCCCCAAGATCCAAAGAGCCCTCTGAGCACCACGCAGGAAGATTCATCACAGAGTCCCGAAGAACCCACTGCAAAACCTGAGAATCGTGCCGAAGCTAAATCCATGGGCAAAGACCATGCGCTGAAACACCATTCTTTGCCAGGGCAGGAATCACAAACTCAGGGTGGATAAAGCAGCGGCAGCACTAGAGGCCAAATCAGATGAGAAGGGGGTTCTAGGCAAGAAGCCTGTGGTAGGCAAGAAAGGAAGAA
>NW_004444001.1:4098735-4100691 GCF_000243295.1 Trichechus manatus latirostris | reverse complement strand
TCTTCTGCCTGGAAATTTCCTGTCTTGTCTGTTCCACTGATGACACTTAGCAGACAGTGTCTGGCATTATTATTTATCATTTCATGTTCTGGTTTCATCTTCCCTACAAGTTTATAAATTTTTTGGAGGTCAAGGATCACAACTTACATCTGTTTGTATTCCCAGGACCCTGAAAGTGGCTTGCACATAGAAGGAGGCAGAGTAGTGGATTCATGGGCTCTGGAGTCAGATTCCCTGGGTTCAGCTCCTGGTCCACTAGCTGCTTGCTGTGTGACATTGGATTACTTAATCTCTAAGTGCCTTCCTAAAGGCTGGCTGAGAAAGTAAAGTACATAAGAGTTTTCAAGTGTTAGCACAGTGCCTGGCACATATTAAGCACTCCACAAAGGTAAACTATTATTAAGAGCTTAACAAGTATTTGTTGTTATGAGGAATTACACAATCGATCCTCAAGGTTAAAAAATTTTTTTTTTTTTAAGGGATGAACTTAGAGATAGGAAATCTCTTTCCATACGAAACAGGTGTAGAGAAAGTAATACACAAGTTGGAAGGAGGATGAATGTTGGATAGGAATCGTCTCACTTCCCCTGCATCACGTCCACCTCACTACAGATGCAATAATGGCTCCCTAGTGTTTAGAGCACTGAAATGACTAATAGCCGAGCAGACGACAGCAGAGCAGAGAACCAGGGGCCAAGGCTGTCTGGCAGTGCTCCCGATGCTAAGTCACGCAGATGGGGCCAGTTTTGCCTCGGAGCTTCAGCAGCAGCTAATGCTATTAGGATGAAAGATGGGTCCATTTGGGCCCAAATCCTGGTATTTCAGGCAAGACTCTGGAAGGTCAATGGTTGGGAAAAAAATGCAAGGGCTGAGGCGGTTCCCAGAGTAGCCAAATTTGTCAGGAGTCAGGAAATATGCTGCTCTGGGTGCATGTGTATATATTTGTAGTGAAATGGCCCATTTCTTCTAAGGACTTTAAAGGGCAAAAAATTTCCTTTGTTCCAACTTTATTCCCACACATAACCATGGAGGAGTAGGCCCATCTGAAACACCCACAGTGCCTACTGCTTTCCTTGTTAGTGTTCTCAACTTGCAAAGAGATTCTTCTTCACCAAATACTTTCGGATAGTTTTAAGGAGAGTTTTGGGGTGGGATTTACATATAGATTACTTTCGCTGTAATTCTGTAGATGTTGTCCGATCATCTGTCCTGCAAGCCACCGGAGGCACTTCTCTGAGCATCAGAGAGCTAAGCACAATGGAACTTGGAAGTGATGGAAGTCAGGTGGGCGGAAAATTGTCACCACTTGAGATCCCGGATGCTAAAAGGAGTTGAGATGCAGAAGAGGGAACGGAGGAAGCTTCAGTGATTGGGCAGGGCTGACTGGGAGAAAAGAGCAGAGACTGCTGACTCTTTTGGAACACCACCTCAATAGTTGGGGGGACGTGAAAAGGCAAAGCACAAACCAAACCAGCAGTAGCTGTCAGAGAAAAGCAGCGTGAACACCAAGCCAAGAGCAGGTTGGGGAAAGGAGTGTGCCGCAACACCCTTCCAATGCAAATGCAAATAATACTGTAACAAATAGAACTATCACCAGAAATGTTTATTACCTACAGCCATGCCCAGGAATTATATAACCTCACCAGCTTTTCCTCTCTGGGACTCAGTTTCAGCATATTTAAATCTGAAGAAATCAGACTGCTCCCCAGCCTGAGTTAGTGCTCCTCCTCTGTTCCCTCAGACCTCTGTGTTGTTGTTGCTAGGGGCCGTTGAAGTCAATTTTGACTCCTAACAACACCACGTGACAGAGTAGAACTGCCCCATAGGGTTTTCTAGGCTGTAACCTTTACAGGGGAGCCCTGGTGATGCAGTGGTTAAGAGTTCAGCTGCTAACCAGAAGGTCAGCAGCTCAAATCCACCAGCAGCTCCTTGGAAACCCTATGGGACAGTTCTACT
>NW_004444001.1:4070910-4097856 GCF_000243295.1 Trichechus manatus latirostris | reverse complement strand
GGGGGAGGGGGGGTAATTCCTCAGCACTACGAACCTGCCTCACACACTAGTTAAACACACTCCTGCAGCTAGAGAAAGCCCTCAGGTTCTCCTAGAAACAAGCCATCAGCATGTACAGCAACAGCAAGATCTGAGGGGATATGGGCAGGGGACCTATACTTTCTGCTACACTTTCTAAGCCTAATGCCCCTAGTATTCCATTCTCCCCTCCCAGTTGCCTCTTCTTGGATCGACACATAAAGTTCTCCAGTTGAAAGGAACATAGTTAGCATCCCTCCTCAGTTCAGAAATCCCCTCCACAACAACCCTGATCAGTCAGCCTCTGTTTGAATACTGCTAGTTTCAGGGAGCTCACTGCTCTGTAAGGCAGCCCATTCTGTTGCTGGAAAAACTAAGTTGCTGCAAAAGCTCTCTCACTTTTTTTCCCAAATCCCACATTTGTCACCTTGTAATGTACAACTATAGCCTTAGTTCTGCCCTTTGGAGTTCCACAGAATAATCCCCACCCCCTTCACAATAGTTTAATACAGTTTCTAAAACCAGTTGGTATGTTTTCACTATGACTTTCTCTGTCCCAAATCATCTACCGCCTTTAACTATTCCTACTATGATATGGTCTCTAGACCAGTGGTTCTCTACTTGGGGCAAACCCCCCTCACCCCCATGCCCAGAGACCTTTGGCAATGTCTGGAGACACTTGTGGTTGTCACAATTCAACTGGGGTGGGGAGGTTACTGATATTTATTGGGCAGATGCCAGGGATACTGCTAAGAATCCTGCAATACAGAGGACAGCCCCCTACAATGGAGAATTATCTGGTTTAAAATGTCGTAAGTGCGAAGGCTGAGAACCCCTAGTCTAGACCCATCACTGTCCAGGCACTATCATCTGAATTATTCTTTGGCTTGTCATAAAAGCATAGTGCTCAGAACTTTACACACGGTGCCTGCAGGGCACCAAAGAGAGCAGGAGAGCACGGGGGTTGGGGTTGATAAGGTCATCCCTCACAGTGACAATGGGATTCGCTGTAGCAGCTAAAGCATCTACCACATACCCCACCTCATAACTGGTGAGTGGTCAGGGAAAAGCTCCAAGTCCTACTGAAATAAAGTACTCTCAAGGCAACGATTAAGAAACAAAAGCAAAAATGCAAAAACACACATGTAAACTTAGAAGGAGGTAGCATTCCCTCTCAGCATCTCCACAGCCTTTTAAATATGATTAACTGAACAAAAAAATCATTCTACTTTATTGTTTTACACTAAAGACATAATTGTAGACCATCTCTTCCAAATTTCTGTCACCTGAAAATACGATAAATTGCCTTTTATATTTTCATCCAAAAACCAAAAACCCGCTGCCATTAAGTCCAATCCTAAAAATATCAGACAGGAAAGACTGATGCTAATCCTTTCTTAACACTTATTGGGTAAATCTCTGTTGACCAGCTATGAATCCACTTAATTGTAGCTTATATTTACTTATCTGAGTCAAGAAACATAAGGTCCAGATGGTTTTACTAAGTCCTACCAAACATTCAAGAAATAGTTAATCCTATTTTATTCAAACTCTTCTAGAAAATAGCGGAAAAAAGAGGGGGCACTTTTCAGCTTATTTCATGAAGCTAATATAACTCTGATACCAAAAACTGTCAAGGACAGCATGTGAAAAGAAAATTATAAGAAAATAGTGTTAATGAATATAGATATAAAATTCCTAAACAAAATATTATCAAACTGAATCTAGCTCTTTTAATATATAATTTATAAAGTGATTAAGTTTGGTTTATTCCAGGAACACAATGATGGTTTAACAATAGAAAATTTATTAATGTAACTCACCACATTAATAGATTAAAGGGAAAAAATGTCAACCTCGACTGATGCAGAAAAAGCATTTAATAAAATTCTCCTATATAATAAAGAAAAGGTCAGCAACTAGGAATTAAAAAGATCTTCCTTAATATTACAAAAGGTATTTACCATAAACCTACAGCAAACTTCATACTTAAATTGTAAACTTTCCCTTTAAAATCAGGAGTAAGACAAAGATGTCCACGTGAACACATCTACCCAACATTGTACTGGAAGCCCTAGCAAGGGCAGTAAGAAAATAAAATAAATAAATACAAGATTTAATGACTGAAAAGAGTGAAATCTATTATTATTCACAGATATTGTAGTCTGCACAGAAAACTCCTTTCTAGAGATAATTATAATTAGTAAGAGTTTTGATAGTTTGCCAGAGTTGAAATCCAATTACATTACTAACAAACAGAAAATGCAATAAAGAACAAAGGTTGCCATTTAAAATAGCATTAGAATATAAGGCACTTAGGAATAAATCTGACGAAAGATACACGGAAGCTGTATGTACAAAATAATAAAATTTTATTCAAAGATGATACAGAAAACTTAAGTTGATGGGGACACATATCACGTAAATGAATAGGAAAACTCAGTATTGCAAAACTGTCACTTCTTCCCAAAGTAACCCATTTATTCAACGTAAGGCTTTTCATGGAATTTGATAAGCTGATTTTAAAATGTTTATGAAAGATCTAAGGGTGAAAACACTCATGAAGATGAAACCCTAAAAGGGAGTACTTACCTGGCTAGATACCAAGACTAATAAAGCTATAGTAATTAAGACAACAGGGTTTTGGTATATAGACAGACTACTAGATCTAAAACAAAACTATAGCCTAGAGACAGATTCTTGTGTACATAGAAGCCTAACATATGAAAGACCTGGCATTCCAAATCAGTGGGAAAATAGATAGATTACTCAATAAATGATATTTAGACAACTGGATATCCATATTAGATCCCTACCTCACACCACTGCTGTGTTGTTGTTAGCTGCTGTTGAGTTGATCCTGAATCATGGCAGCCCCATGTGTGCAGATTACAACTGCTCCATAGGGTTTTCAAGGCTGTGACCTTTGGGAAGCAGATTGCCAGGCCTGTCTTCCAAGGCATCTCTTTGGGTGGGTTCAAGTCACAACCTTTTGGCTAGTCATGGAACACTTAACCATTTGTGCCGGCCAGGGACTCCATCCTCACATCCTATACACAAAAATAAATTTTACATGGATTAAAAAAAATAAATATGAAAAATAAAAGGAAGGATATATGTAGCTAGGTGACAAAACTATGAGGAAAAGCAAAGGTGTGATAAACATACAATTCAGGATAGGGGTTACTTCTGAGGTGGGGGTGGGGAAGGAGTCAGGAATGGACATACAAGCACACAGAGGATTTCAAAGGAAATGTTCTAGGGAACCCCAATAAGATTAACAGCTGACTTCACAATGAAACAAATGGAGGTCAGAAGGCAGTAGGACAGCATATTAAAATTGCTCAAAGAAAAACACTGTCAACCAAGAATCCACGTTTACTCCATAATCCTCTCTTCCTAGTCTTCCCCCATTTCAGTAAATGGCTCCAGCAATCAAATGTTTGATCAGTGTATGTGTGTGGGTGGGGGCGGGGGGAGGGGGCAGAAATCTGTCATTCTTGATTTCAATTTTTCTCACACTGTACATCCAATCAATCAGCACATCCTGTTGACTCTATCTTCACAATATATTCAGAATCTGACCAATTCTCACCACCTCATTACTACTATTCTAGCCCAAACTACCATAATCTTATACTCCTAACTGGTTTCCCTTCTTCTACTCTTGCACTCTTCTCTTCCAGCACCCCACTCCCAGCAGCCAATGTGATCCTTTATGTTGTATCTTGTCACCTGATAAAAAACCATCCAATCACTCCCCATCACATTTAGAATAAAATGCAGGATCTTCACGGTGACCTGAGAGGCCCTGCATGATCTGCCCCCTGGCTACCTGTGCATCTTTATTTTCTACCATTCTCTCTTTCCCTCCTTCACTCTGCTCCAGTCATAATGGCCTCTCTGATGTTCTATGAGCAGGTCAAGGGTACTACTAAAGATCTCAGGATCTTTGTACTTGCTGTTTCCTCTGCCTGAACACTCTTCTCCAGATATCCACATGCCTCACTCATTTCATTTAGGTCTCTTGCTCAAACGGCTTTCCCTGGTAGTTGGCTCTAAATAGCTCCACTACTTCCATTCTTTACTTTGCTTTTTTCTTCATAGTACTAATCAATACTTGAAATTTCATTAGTTAGGTGTGTATTTCCTTATCGTCTATCTTCCCCTTTAGGATGTAAGCTCCAAGAGAACAGGGGTCTTTGTTTCATTCATTGTGGCATCCCTAGTGCCTGGTACAATATTTGACACACAGCAGACTCTCACTATCTGTTAAATGAAAGAGTCCAGTTTGTCTAGTTCTTGATGCAAACTCGGCAACATCCAGTAAATATCTGAGTCTCAATTCTGTGAGAGACATGCAGCTAGATGCTAAACCGACACCAAACCCACTGCTGTGGAGTCGATTCTGACCCAAAGCGATCTTATAGGACAGAGTAGATATGCCCTGTAGGCTGTGAATCTTCACAGAAGCAGACTGCCTTCTCCCACAGAGCAGCTGATGGTTCAAACCGCCGAACCTTCCGTTGGCAGCAGAGCGCTTTAACCACGGCCCGACCAAGGCTTCTTAGCTAGATGCTAGAGCTTCAAGTGTATAAAACAGTTCCTGACCTTAACTGAATAGTGGTTACCTTTTGGGCGGTTACTGATGGGGAGAGAGCTCAAGAGAGCCTTTGGGGTATTGGAAATGTTCTTTATCTAGGTGGTGGTCATATACGTGCATACGTCAGAACAACTTTATTGAGCTATACACGTTAAGATGTGTCCATTTTATTATGAGTTGCACCCTGATAAAATAAATAAATAAAAAGTTTCTGACCTATCTAAACACAGTAACAAGTTAATTTCCAGTGTGGTAAGAGCAACGATAGAGGTCTGGAGAGCCTGGTACACGAGGTGTGGGAAAGTAACCCTCCAAGTACCTAAAGTTGGCCTATCCTGATAACAGGAAAATAGGATGTATACTGTCTTCCTTCTAACACCAGAACCTCTCAGAGATCATGGGCCTTCTCCCATGCCTTGGGATGACATTCCCAATTTCGTGCTCAGCATTGGTGTCCAGATAAGCGCTCAATAGCCAAGGATGCTCCACCTGTTGGGAACCAGAGCCCTCAGGACGAGATTCCCTCAATGGAGCCCACGGCCAGAGAAACAATGAGACAGTCTTTGTACTTAAGATTTTTAACTATAGCATGAGGATGTGGACGCAGTGTCCATGTGCGTTTGACGAGACTATTACGAGTACAGATATTCCCCACTGGACGTCACAACTACAGACAAAACATTGAAAGACACTTTGCCCGGGCCACAACAGCGCGCACGCGCAGCCAATAGCCGCGGCCACGCAGGCGCACGACGGTCCAACCGTAGGCAAAGTGGGTGAAGGCGTCCGCGGGCGCGCGCGCTCCCGGGTACGCGGGGAGAGGGGCGTGCGCCATGGAACAACGGTTAGCCGAGTTCCGAGCGGCCCGAAAACGGGCCGGGCTGGCAGCAGGACTGAATACCTCAAACCAGATCTCACAAACCTCGGGAGAGAAGGCGGAAGCATCCCCGGGCTGGCTAAAACGGTTCCTGGTGTGGAAAGCGAGGCCCGCGAGCCCCCGGGCCCAACCCAGCCACGCTCAGGTGAGACGAGGGAAGCCTCACCCCTACGTCCTGGGTTTCTGTGCAACCGTCATGGCCCCACTAAAAACTCCGGCCGAGGCCCCGCCCCCGACCGGGGAGAGGCCACCACTCCACCACGTGACTGCACGCAGACCCCGCCCCAACTTTTCGGGGGCTGGACCTAGCGTGTCCGGCAACAGGTGTCAGCACTGATACGTGGCTTTGACGTTTTCTTTCCAGCTGGTGACCAACGCAGCCCCTGATTCCAGGGCGGGTCTAGGGTCCTGGAAGAAATCATCTATGCACCTGAATTATCTACAGCGGGTTGAGTTATCGTTGTGATGCCCTATGGCTTTGGGAAAAGTCTCCAGATAACCGTGCTGAGCCACAGCCCCTTGCTAATGGAGGGTAAAAGGTCTAATTGGATACTGATAAAAAGTGGCAGTAATTAAGACTTCATTTGATTCACACCTGGGATACATGCAGCCAGTAACCCAGACAGCCTGTGCTTTAGAAACGGGGTTTAAATACAAAAGTGTTTTAGCTGTAACTGCCAGTGATGACATGTGCTTGTTTATTGCTGTCGGACTAGAGAAACTTATTCAGGTTCCATAATGAATTTTCGAAGAGAAAACAGTATTTGGGCTAGTATGATATAGCCTTTTAACCCTTACTTCAGTTTTTTTTTATATCCCTTGTATTCTGCCAACGGACCTGAGTCACATCTCTTCGTCGCTTCGTTTAGTTTTCATTCATGAGTAAAGTGGCAAGGTGATTTCTGTGTGAGATTGGAGTGTCACTATGGGAATACAGGACAAAACATATCAAGGGAAAGTCCGTGCTTTGAAACAGTAAGGCCTTTGTTCCTTAAAAAATTCCTTTTCAAAATAAAAATGCACTGGAACAAAAGTGCATTGTTCCTTTAAAATCATTTCCCTTAATTTCATTTATTAGTGAACAATGTGATATTAGGAAATTTTTTTTTAATTGAGAGGAACTTACTGTTGCTCAATTTTGATTCGATATTATTCTCCATAATACCGAGGGTTCCAACTGACTTGCAGAAAAGGTTAAAAAAAAAGTGCAACAGGGTTCAAACAATTCATTTCCTTGGGTTCAGTTTGTCTCAATTGTCTTTGGATAACTTGATTGTTGATTAGAACTCACTGAGCACAATTGCTTAAGATTTTAGAATCCATTTCCCCTGCAGTTAAAAAACAATGTCAGACCCACACAATGAGTTTTTTGACTGTATGTCTTATTTCCAAAGGAATATGAGATCATTGAGTTGAACCCAGACAAGGTGAACTTGTAGAAAGCTTCCATTATTAAAACCCCAAAAGCTGATGGCCTGACAAAAGAATAAGAGGAAATGCTGGGCCTCGAGTTGGTCCTTATTAATTGCTGTGTTTTTTGTAAGGGACTGTGCCTTAAACTCATTTTCATTGACTGTTATCATTCCTGGGTTTGTTCTGGTGTGAAAATTCTCATTAAAAAAAAATTTTTTTTTTCTAATATTCCATCCATCTCCACCTAATAGTTTTGGTGGCACGGTGTGGTTTGCCAGAGATTTCTTTAGTCTTCTTTTTGTGATTGCTTCTTTTGGGTAATCATTGACAAGAAGCAACCACATCCCCCCCTACTCCTACCCCTGGCAGTACTTAATGAATTATTTTTGGGAAAAAGCAGCCTTACAAAATAGAATTCCACCACATCAAGGAGAAAAATACTTGTAGCTATTTTGTTTGTTTTAAATCATACAGAAGCCCCTTGCCTCTTTCTACAGCTGTATCACACCCAAGCACCCAGTGTTCCATCTAGCCCAGGGTCCATCCCCTACACTCATCTAGCCGCTCCTCACCTCCAAACTTTGGCTTAGGCAGGTCTACTGCTCGAATGCTTTCTTTCCTCGGAGTAACCTGGCTAAGCACAGCCTTGCATTGTCTCCCAAAATCTAGGAGTTGTCTTTGATTTCTCCCTCTCCCTTACCATCATTCATTCATTCAACAAAATCCTATCATGTGCCCACTATGTTCCAGCTACTGCCCTACATCCTGGGAGACAGAGTGTGATAAAGGCAGATTAAGGCCATGCTCTATAGAACTTGCATTGGAGTTTGGGGTAGGGAGGGAAAGAGGACAATAAACAAAAGAATAAGATGTTAAATGCTACCAAGGAAGAGAAAAAAGAAAGAAAATCTAGGCTACTGTGATAGTGAATTGGGGGTGAGGGGAGCAGAGTGCTACTTTAAATTGGGTGTTCAGGGAAGGCCCCACAGAGGAGGTGACATTTGACAAGTAGGAGCCACTGTGCTCCAGAAAACTGGGAGCAGGGCCAAGGGTATACTGGGCGACATTTTTGCTGAGGTTTGAAGGAGTAGAGGGAGCCAGTCAGGGGAAGGGGGCATTCCTCTCAGAGGGAGCCTCAAATGCCAAGGCCCCAAGATAGGAAGCAGCTTGACATCTGTGGAACAGAAATGCCTGGCCAAAGCTTTGCCTATGTGTGATGTGAGGACCATAAACACTTCTGCACACAGCTTTTACTGGTTTAAGTGTTACAGAAGGTGGACTGGTACTAGAACAAATTCCAAAGGAGGCAGAGGAATTTGCATCTCCCCCTTCACTCTCATTTGTTCCCTTTGCCAGTTGTTTCCCTTCCATCTCCCTCTAGCTCTCTAATCCTTCCCCTACCCCCCATTAGAACAAAAACATAGAGTTTGCCATGGAGTCAGCCCTGACTCATGGCGTCACCATGTATGTCAGATAGAGCTGTGCTCCATAGTTTTCAATGGCTCATTTTTGGAAGTAGCTTGCCAGGCCTTTCTTCCCAGGTGCCTCTGGGTGGACTCCTTTTGGTTAGCGGCTGAGCACATTAACGGTTTGCACCACCCAGGGACTCCCTAATTGAATAAAAAGGGCTTTGGAGGAGACTGCCCTAAGACTGAACCTCATCTCTGCCTATCACTAGCTGCGTGACTTTGGGGCAGTTACTTCACCTCTCAACGTGGCCTTATCAGTAAATAGGGACTAATAATGCCTGTCTTCTGGACTTCAGGAGATCAAGCATCTTAAAGGCAATCAATAAATGGTAGCCATGAGCATTATTCATTTTATACTCACCAAATAACAAAGTCAATTCAGTTTACTATGAGTTTCAAGTCAGTTCTGTCCCCCAAATGTATTCTGTATCCATCATTTCTCTTCAGTTTCTCTGTTGCCACCCTAATCTATGCATGAGCGTCTCTTGCTGGGCCTGCTGCATCAGCTCCTAACAATCCCTCTGCTTCTACTCATGCTCTCTGGCAGCGCATTGTACACTCGGCAGCGGCAGCCAGGGAAGTCTGAAATGTGTAGTCGTTCCCTACTAAGACCTTTAGTGGTTTCCAATTTCCAGAATCCTTATTGCAGCCTGCCTGGCCCTACGTGGCCTGGTTCCTGCTTCCTCCCCCTGCTGTCATCTTGCACCACTCTCCCCCTTGCCCAGGACACTCCAGTCCTAAGATCTGTCCTGTTCCCAGACAAGACAACCTTTCCTACCCTGATACATTCCTTTTCTTGGACAAGAAGTGTTGTGCACACTGGTCAGATCTGAAAAGGACATTTATTTACTTAATATATGGAGGTGGATGGTGGTGCTAATGATATCTTAAGGGCCTTTTCAATCAGAATTCCCTAGCCAAAAAGATAGTAGTTACAAGGTTGATGCTAAAAAAGGTTTTTAACCAAATAGAAGTTCTCAAGCACCATGCATTAGAAGACTAGTATTTTAATCAGCTGACCAAGTAATCAACATTTGTGGTCACCTTGTATATTTTCATGTGAAGAAGAATAGGGGATCTAACTGAAGAAATGAACTGAAAGTTCGACTGTGTGTTGAGAATTTATGTGTAGGGTTCTGTGTTTGGCTCTGGAGATACCAAAAGATAGAAACAAATGCCCGTGGCCTCATGGTGTACTTACAAACAATCTAGGGATGCATATAATATATATGAAAAGAGAGACACTTCAATGCATAATTTGGTGCTCTGTGAGTAAGAGAGCTGGTTAGTGCTCTGGGAAGCAGACAGGGATGCCATCCTTGATGGCTGAGGAGGTCAGGAGGTACGTAGTTCACAAATGGTGCTTGCCTGGAAGGAAGGCAAGGAGTTCAGAAACGGAGAGGAAACAGGCAATTCCAGATCACAGACGGGAAATGTCTTGGGTAAAAAGGCCAATTTAACTCGTGAAAGGGTGTAAATGGTTAACATGCTCAACTGCTAACTAGAAAGGTTGGCAGTTTGAGTTCACCCAGAGGTGCCTCAGAAGAAAGTCCTGAAGATCTACTTCTGAAAAATCAGCCATAGAATACTCCATGGAGCTCAGTTGTACTGTATGTGGGATTGCCGTGAGTTGGTGTCAGCCGGTTACTGGTTAACTGGAGAAGAGGATTCATTTGTGGAGCAACAGATTATGGATTGCTTTGTATATAAAATCTTTTAGACCAGTGTTTTTCAAGCTGCAAGTCGAGACCCATTAGCAGGTGGCAAATTCAATTTACAGCATCTTTCCTCCCATTAAAAATAATTTTAAAAAACTAGAATAGAATATAAAATGTGAGAGCTTCAAATGTAGTAGGGGTAAGTATTGCTATGTGAAACTTTTGTTTCAGATAATATATGTGTATGTATGTAAGTGGAGTCATAATGTAAAATGTATTTCTCATCATGGGTCATGGTCAAAACATTTGAAAAATACCTGACTAGAGATAAAGCTACCTATATACCTGTGTCTCCCATTAGCACCCAGTACAGAGGCCTGGGTGATGGCGTTTCTATTTGTTGACTAAATGGAGGGCTTGGATTCCAGCCCAAGGAGTTTGTCTTTTAACTTGTAGGCAATGAAAATTTGTTTGTGAGGTTTGTGAGCAGCAGTTGTATGGAGGATGGTTTAAAAGGAGCCCTGGTGGTGCAGTGGTTAAGTTCTCGGCTGCTAACCGGAAGGTTGGCAGTTCGAACCCACCCAGCAGCTCCAAGGGAGGAAGACCTGATGATCTGCTTCCATTGAGATTACAGCCAAGAAAACGCTATGGGGCAATTCTACTCTGTCATGTGGAGTTGGTTATCATATCGGCTGTAGGTACGAGTCCAAATCGACTCAACAGCACCTAACAACAACAACAACAACAGACAGGATGGTTTGGGGAGGGGAGACACCAGTTAGGACACACTGCTGGGGCCCTTGCGTGAGTGATGAGGACCTATGTAGGGTAGTTGCAGGGAAGGGAAGGGTAAGAGGGACCAGGAATGACTACAGCAGTGATTTTTTTTAAAAAAAACACATGAAAGGGACTTTTGTTTCCATTTTAGAATCATGTCCCTCACAAAAATCTTAGCTCAGCTAATCAAATCCACAAGCATTTATTGACTCTGTATGTGAAGCAGATGTCGTGGCTGTTCCATTATCAATTACTGGGGAGTTGCTGTATTGGGCACAAATGAGCTCTTGTTTGCAGCAGACTGATCTGAGGAAATGCCTCCCATGAATGGGAATCCATCTGAATGCTGTAAGGTTTTTATTGGGTCACATCTCACTAAGTGCTGATCAGTTTTGATTCGGTTGGAGAAGGGCACATAAACTCTTTGGAGATGATTGTTTTAGAGAGTAGGGCAAGAAAATAGACATCAGTGAGCCGGCGGGCTTCCTAGAGCAATGAGAACTGCCTCTTAGATTGGTTTTGATCCTCTCAGCTCCATTACCCTTTATCCTTATTTTTGTTTGCTTGCTTGTCTTAGAAAGCAGCTCAGCCTGGGGGCAGCACATCACAGCCACCACGGAATAAAGCCATTCCTCTGCCACCACGCCATGACCAGTCTTTGCTGACCAATATCACCGTCTTGAAGGTTCTTCTCTGGTTGGTCCTACTGGGACTGTTTGTGGAGCTGGAATTTGGCCTGGCTTATTTTGTCCTGTCGTTGTTCTACTGGATGTATGTCGGGACACGGAGCCCTGAAGAAAAGAAAGTGGGAGAGAAGAGCGCCTACTCCGTGTTCAACCCGGGCTGCGAAGCCATCCAGGGCACCCTGACTGCAGAACAGCTTGAGCGGGAGTTACAGTTAAGACCCCCGGAGGGGAGATAGGACCACGCTCCGCTGTCATGCAGCTAACCTCAGACACAGTCCTCTTAGCTCTCAGGTGTGGACTTGACATCCTGTGCACAAGACTAAGAATAGCTTGCGAGTTAGCTCTCTGACTGCATGGTTTTTCTACATTCTTTCCCTGGTCTGCTGCTGCAATTTTATCTTTGAACTTCTCTTGGGTTTTGGTGAAACCCATTGAGAGACACTCACTGTCTGATGCAATTTATAAAAATTACATACTCGAGAAAGGGACTTGTTTGTCTCATTTGAGAGAAATGATTTTAGAGCACTAAGAAGGCATTGTGGAAATTATCTGCTAAAAATATCCAGCTATTTGAAGTAATGGTTAGGTACATAATGATAAGGGCCATCTGTTAAAGGTAAAGCTCTCTTTAAGTCTTTTAATATTTGTTAAAAAAAAAAAATTTACCATCAGCTCTGACTCATGATGACCTCATGTGTGTCAGAGTAGAATTGTGCTCTGTAGGGTTTTCAATGGCTGATTTTTTGCAAATAGATCACCAGGCCTTTCTTCCAAGGCACCTCTGGGTGGACTTAAACCTTCAGCCTTTGGGTTAGCAGCTGAGTTCATTAACCATTTGTACCACCCCCCTGAAAAAAACCCAAACCAAGCCCATTGCCATCGAGGCGATTCGGACTCATAGGTACTTCTTTAATATTTATAGCATTTTTCCCCCGGAAAAGTTTTAAGTTGTAAGGTTTTTATTTTTATTTGTTTCGCTTCCTGCCTTAATTCTTGCTTTTAAGTCATTAATGATGTTGAAAAATAGAATATCTTTAGACCATCTGCTTTTCAAAAGTAGGTCCCTACTGCCCATCACCATCTCTACTGTCCTGTTGTTCTGCCCCCACTCAATAAAGGAAGATAAGAGGAAGCAAAGTCCTAAGTGACAGGTGTGGGGAGGGATTTCACATAGTCAGCATTGGCAGATTTGATAAGTAGTTACTAATGATAAGTTCAGCAAGAAAAAAAATCTTGAGTGTGTACAGAGGGGAGGGCTGCAAGTGGGATTCCAGACTCATTGGCTGCATGCATTGTTTCTTAACTTCCTAAGGGCTTTAGAGAAAGCAGTCCCTTTGCCTGCGGGCCTCTGGTGAGAAACTATGTAAACAGTGATAATCAGACATGATTTCTGTGTTCCTTCCTCTTTCAGTACAAAGGCGGAGTTTCTCTCTGTCTCTCTCTCTCTCTCTGTCTCTCTCTCTCTCTCTGTCTCTCTCTCTCTCTCTCTCACACACACACACACACACACACACACACACGCACACACACACGTTGCCATCCAGTCAATTCCAACTCATAGCGACCCTATATGACAGAGTAGAACTGCCCCATACGGGTTTCCAAGGAGCAGCTGGTGGATTCGAACGGCTAACCTTTTGGTTAGCAGCCTGAGCTCTTAACTACTGCGCCACCAGGGCTCCAGGTGGAGTTTGGGTTCATTAAAATTGGACCAAGCAAACCATTAAATCCTTCTTTCTGGATCATCTTGATGAGTAAGAGGACTAGCGTTTTAAAACAATAGTTTTTCCCAAACCTGAGATTTTAAGAAATTAATGATTCCTTCAGTAGGTTTAGCAACTGTAGAGTCCAGCTGTCGATTCTTATATTATGGAAGAAACTTTGATATCTATGAGACGTTATCAAGCCTAATGGAGTCCCTAGTGTGATGCAAACAGTTAACGCACTCAGCTACCAACTGAAAGGTTGGTGGCTCGAGCCCACCCAGAGGTGCCTCAGAAGAAAGGCCTGGTGATCTACTTCCGCAAACTCAGCCGTTGAAAACTCTGTGGAGCACATTTCTACTTTTTGGGGTACACGCATAGGGTCACCATGAGTTGAAGTCAACTCAATAGCAGCTGGTACTGATATTAAGCCTTTAATTCCTTTGTTCATTCTTGCCAGATTTACTTATTACAGCAAAATTTTACATAGCTGAATTTAAATTTAACTCTTTAAAATTGAATACCAGCTATTCCACCAGGCACTTCAGGTATGATAATGAAAAAAGTCAACGTATTTCTAGTTTTTCAAGCATACAGTCTAGTTGGGAGCGGGTGTGGGGACAAAATATAACAGACAATAGCAATGATAGACTGAGATAAGTTTGGTTGTAGGAGGAGTGCAGAAGAGATGTTCTCATTTAAGCATATTTTGTGGCCAACTAACCCCATGTTGTCTCAGCCCTTGTTGAAAATTCTTCTGCTATGCCTTGCTCCCCATTCCGGCCCTTTGCTGCATGGGAGTTTGGCTGTATCTCAGGGTCATCCAGTTGAGCAGAAGGTCCCTTCCAGCTCATAAAGCAGTCATCTCTTCTGTGACTTCTGTTTGAACTGAACATGTAGAAAATACGAGAAACTGAGATGAATTGCTATTAAACGTAAAAGTTTGGTTGTTTTTAAAATACATGATTTTATTTTCTGATTTCTGTTCTTAAGGCTTTCTTTTACTAGGGCTTTTCCATTTCATAAAAGCCAAATACGTGTTGCTGTCAAGTCGATTCTGACTCATGGCAACCCCGTGTGTTACAGAGTAAAACTGTTCCATAATGTTCTTGGCTGTAATCTTTATGGAAGCAGATCACCAGGCCTTTCTTCCACTGTGCTGCCACTGGGTGAGTTCACACCACCCACCTTTAGCTTAATAGCCCAATGCAAACCATTTATGCCACTCAGGGACAAAAGCCAAATACAGGGGTGAAACCCTCCCAATCAAAATTTTCTAGCACTGCCCAAGGCGATAAACTTTGTTCTAGGAAATAATTAATTTGCATTTAAAAAATTGCTTAATTTAACTTTCCCATAAAACAAAATGCCCATAACTCTGATTTAGGGAGGCTTGATCAAATTAGTAATCCTAGCAAGGTAGAGACTTCTCAGCTTCTGGTAAGCATAGAAGAGACGCAGCCTATGAGAGGACAACCTCAATAGTGTTCTTTGAAAATGTAGCTGTGTATGTTTTTAATGCTTAATGCCTTAAGCCCTTCTTTCATGGGATTCCCTGTACATGCTCTGTCCCCTCTCCTTGCTCACCCCTCCCAAGGTTGCATATAATAACAGCGTTAATTTGTAGGAAAAGTGGGTGTTGAAACAATTAAATGCCTGGCAGAGAGGAGAGGAAAGGACAGTATGTATTTGCTGTTCTTATCAGACCATTAAGTTTAAGGTGCAGTCTTGACTTCCTGAGTGTAGAAAGGCTGACTTGATCTCAGAATTTCCAGTCGGGGCCTGACCATTAGCCCAGTGAGCAGCTTGCATTAAAGGCTCCTTTGGTCATCAGGGAACTTGAAACCCCAGGGGTGTATTCAGTCCCTGTGATAGCCATGGGCACAGTGAGGTTGTTTCTGTGCCAGCCTTACAGGTAAATTGGTTTTTGCTTTTATTCACATTATCACATCTTGCCTATTCACAGGGACTGCTAATGAGCCTCAACTTGGAGGGCTAGAAGGAGCCTGAAAATGCCATCAAATGTGCCCCCCCACCCCCACCCCACCGGGCAGGGCCACATTTATTTCTCACTAAAGATTATTTCTAGTGATCCTGACAAAAGAAGAATCTAGGTACAAGACTCAGGCTCCTCTTAGAAAGCCTATTAGTTTACTAAGCCCCTGCCCGTTGCCGCCTACCAGCCTGCCCTAGCTGTTTCTTCTAATCTCAGTGGACACAGAGCACCTGGAGCCCTATGGGAGCGTCCTCCAGACTGGTAAACTATTACTAAGTTCTCTCTTAGCTCTCTCTGTTCTTCACAGGGCTTTGACTGGTTCATTCCAGTTTGAACCCTTGCTGAGAATTTGCCTTTCCACCCCAGGTATACTGACTCAGACTCTGCATTTTAACAAGAACCTGAGGATATGTAAGAATCACCTGGGGATCTTGTTAAAATGTAGATTCTGATTCAGTATATCTGAGGTGGAAAGGCAGATTCTCAGCATGGGTATCGAACTGGAATGAACCAGTTCAAAGCCCTGGTTCTTCAGGCCAAATCATCCCAGTTGTACCTCTGGGACATAATCACTTCCAAGCCAGCCCTGACCTATTCTAAAAGTTCTAGGTCTTGAGGAAGAGTCCCTCAGTGAGGCAAATGGTTAAGGCTCCACTACTAGCTGTAAGGTTGGCGGTTCACACCCATCCAGAGGTGCCTCAGAAATAAGACCTGGCGATCTGCTTCCAAAAGGACACAGCCTTGAAAACCCTGTGGAGCAGTTCTATTCTGCATGCATGGGGTTGCCATGACTCAACATCGACTTGACGGCAACTAACAACAACAACAACAGCAACAAGGTCTTGGCAGGGGGCAGGAGGTGGAAATGTGAGCATCCCTGTTGGTGGGTGCAGTGACCTTTCTCAAAAGCTCTTGAGTTTTACCAGTGATGCCTTAGGCATATATATACCTACTCCTCACTTATCAACTATCTCATTATCCAACATTTCACATTTATGAGAATAGTAAAAAATCTACTATCTGCCTATTTGCACATTAACGATGTGCATCTGACAGTAAAAAAGCTGAGGTGTGAGGTGAGAGTAACGCTGGCTGTGATGGTTAAGGTTATGTGTCAGCTTGGCTGGGCGATAGTTCTTAGTGGTTTGGCACTTATATAATGATGTAAGTTGGCAGTTATGTAATGATGTAGTTATCCTCCGTTTTGTGATTGGATGTGGTCATCCTCCACTTTCACATAACGCCGATTTTCACATAATGCCGATTTTCACATAATGACCTGGTCTTTGGAAACTAACCATGTTGATAAGCTAGGAGTTTGGGTGTATTTCATGCTGTTAGGGTTGTGCTTTGAGTATAGGAGGTCTTCCACATTTGGCTTTTGATTGATCGATGGAATAAGAACCAAAACCATTTAGCTTCAGTCAACTCCCAACTCATGGCGGCCTCGTGTATCAGAGTAGAACTGTGCTTCATAGGGTTTTCATTGGGTGATTTTTCAGAAGTAAATCAGCAGGCCTTTCTTCCAAGGCATCTCTGGGTGGACTTGAACCTCCAACCTTTTGGTTGGCAGCTGAGCACCTTAACCATTTGTACCACCCAGGGACTCTGATTAAGCTCAAAATCTCTGAGCTAAAAACCGAACAAAAAACCTAGGAAGTTAAAATTATTGGCAGAGACCTGTGATCCTCAGCTGAGCAGGAGAAAGTAAAGTTCTAAGTATGTGTTTTTGGTTCCTGCAACTCATATTGTTAAGCTATTTACTAGGAAACATTTGTCAGCACACTGGGCTTGGCACTGCAGGGGACACATAAATGACCTTCTGCACAGTCTGAGTTGTCTTGAAGAGCTCCAAGAGCCAGCTGTGTGCAGGGTGGGGCTGGGGATGCCATGGAGCATCTTGCCACCAGGGGATAGCATAGAGCTGCCACTATGCTGGGTCCCCTTGACATCACTCTTGATGATTTATGTGATGTGGAAAACGCATTGGGATGTTTATATGAACCACTTGTGTAGCTTTTTCAGGCTTTCTTTTCACTTCAAGATTCTCAGAGGAAAGGGCTCATCAGAGGTCCTGGGAGAGGCATAGAAAGCTGCCAGAAGTGATTTATCCACATATTTTTCAATAAAATAACAGCCCCCCTCTAGACTTAGCAGGCAGTGTTGCAGTTGAGGGAGGCAGCACTGTGCTTATCCACATCTGAGCTTGATGGGGGAAAAGACTAGGACGTTACATAGTTGGAAGAGAAACTTGGTCCCTAGGCCAGAGAAAGTAAAATTTGAACCATTTGGTTTCTGCCACACATACTCTAATTTCACAGCATGGGAGCATTGAGCTCCATAAAGACTTGGATCTTACTCTCAAAAGGCTGAGAGAGAAGACAAGGTGAGTGCATAGATAGCCACAATATAAGGCATGTAGCACAGGAGAAAGATGTGGCAGTCTGCTTCCGTAAAGATTTGCAGCCTTGGAAGCCCTTTGGGGGCAGTTCTACTTTGTCCTGCAGGGTCACTATGAGTCGGAATCAACTCGACAGCAGTGGGAATTATGACATGTAACGTAACACACGCATATATATATATATATATATAAATATACATTGCGTATAGCATGGGTGTTATGTAAAGGTGAGTGTGTGTGTGTGTGTATGTGTGTGTGTTGGGAGGGGGTCATCAGAGGGAGATCATTTTCAATTCTATATCATATAACATTTTCACTTTTATGTGAAAAATACTGTATTTCCTTAACCACAAGTCATGGAAGACTTTTAAAAGGAGTGATCTGTGGACCACCTGCATTGGAATCTCCTGTAGTAATGTTAAAATGCAGATTCCAGGGCCCCACCCAGACCTACTGACTCAGAACATGTTGGGGATATGGCCCTGAGAATCTGCATTTTAACAGCCTCTCTGGAATGATCTTTAGCAAACTGAAAATAAAGAGCTACTGACATGAATCATAAATGTCAAAATAGGAAGAAAACTTAGTGATCATTAGATCCAAGCAAAGAAAGATGGGTGTGGATTTTAAAAGGTGGGGGCAACAAGATTAACCCAGAACTGTTAACTCAGAACACCAAAGTAAGAGAAAAACACACAGATGTGGCTTTAAAACAAGAAGGAACTAACTCCCAAAACTGTATACAGTAATTAAAGGGGCTTTATTTTTTAAGTTTTTCTTTAAATTAAAAGCAAGTACAAAAAGAATCACGTGCTCATTTTAGAACATTTTGGAAATACAGAGGAGAGTAAATAAAGTATTTTTGTACTTTTATGCATGTACTGAAGAATTCAGGTGGCACGTAGGGCATACAGTGAGAAAGCGTCCCTCCCACCTGATCAAGCCCACACTATTCTGCCCGTTGCTTTTTTTTTTTTCTTTCTTTCTTAATTAGGAGTTTGAACTTTATATGTGTTTGAAGTTTTTAAGTAGGGGGATAATGTGATCCAATTTTCATTTTTAAAAAATTACCCAGGCTACCAAGTGTAGAGTGCCATTCATCCATTCATTTAGGGATCACCTGATCTTTGCCGGGCCTGGTGCTGGACACTGATCATACAGAAATGATGTAAGGAGGTCTCTGTTCTCAAGGAGCTCACAGTCAGATGGGGGAGGCAGCCAATAGTCAGACAGCTATGGTACAGTGTAAACATTATGAGAGTGAGGTGTCTAAACAAGGACCAGAGCCTAGAAAAGAGATATCAAATCATTTTTGGAATCAGGGAAGGCTTCCTGGAGGCGATGACACTGTGCGGAGTTTGAAGGAGGACCAGGCACTCTCCAAGGAAGGAAGTGGAGGATGAGGATGTGGCATTTCCATCAGAGAAAACGGCCTGGGAAAGAAGTGAGAGTCCTGAAGGAGAATAATGTGCTTGGGAAAGAGTGGTACATTCTGAGGACTTGGTGTTAAGGAAAAATAAAAGAAACTGGTAAGAGGCAATTGCATAAAGGAATATTGGGCACCCGTTGCTGTTTTATTTAACAATATTTCTTAGAAATTATTCCATATGAGTACAATGTTTGAGTCATCTAGTGCTGCTGTAACAGAAATACCACAAGTGAATGGCTTTAACAAAGAGAAGTTTATTTTCTCACAGCCCAGTAAGCTAGAAGTCCGAATTCAGGGCTCCGGCTCCAGGGGAAGGCTTTCTCTCTCTGTTGGCTCTGGAGGAAGGTCCTTATAATGCTTCAGTCTTCCCTTAGTCCAGGAGCATCTCAGCTCAAAAACCTGAGGTCCAAAGGACACGCTTTGCTCCTGGCACTGCTTTCTTGGTGGTATGAGGTTCCCATGTCTCTCTGCTCGCTTCTCTCTTTAATGTCTCAAAAGAGATTGGCTTAAGACACTATCTAATCTTATAGATCTCATCAACATAACTGCTGCTAACCCATCTTATTATATCATAGTGATAGAATTTACAACACATAGGGAAATCACATCAGATGATAAAATGGTAGACAATCATACAATACTGGGAGTCATGACCCAGCCAAGTTGACAGATTTTTTGGGGGGACCCCATTCAATCCATGACATACAAAGAGAGGTACTTCATTCCTTTTCACAGCTACAGAGTATTCTGTTGTGTGAATATATCATAATTTATCAAGCCCCTACTGATGGTCATTTAGGTTGTTTCTAATCATTTGCTGTTGCAAGCAATGTACAATGAATATCCTTGCACATACGTCATTTCCACATGCGAATATGTCTTTGGGACAATTTCTTAGATTTGCTAGGTCAAAGAGTATGTGACTTAAAAATATTGAAGTGATTCTAATTTACATTCTTACCAGCAATGCTTCAGAATGCCAATTTCCCCACAACCTCATCAACACAAGGTGTTCTCCAACTTTCTGTTCTTGGCCAATCTAATAGGTGAGAAATGGTACCTCACAGTTGTAAATTCAAATTTCTCTTATTATAGGTGAGCATCTTTCCATAAATTTAAGAGCCAATTATATTTCTCAGTCTATGAACCGTTTTATCATTTGCCTGATGAGTTGTTGGGACTTTTTTGCATTTTTTTAAGGAAGTCCATAAATGAAGGAAATTGGCTTTTTGAGATATTAGTTTCAAATATTGTTGCCCAATTTGTTGTTCAAATTTGTTTATTTTATTTTCCGTGTGAAAATTTTTTGTTCTCAAATTTATCCATATTTTATTTGATGACTTTTGGGTTTTATGTCATACAGTAAGATTTTTTTCCCTATGTTTATCTAGTGCTTTCACTTTATATATTTAAATTTTTGATCTACCTAGTATTTACTTTGATGTGAGGTTAGGAATCCAGCTGTATTTTTTCAGATATCTAACTAGTTATCTCAACACCATTTATCAAATAATCCATCTGTTCCCTGCTAATTAAAAATTCCATTTGTGTCATATACTACTTTTCTCATGTATTTGTATCTATTTTGGACTTTGTAGTCTGTTATATTCATCTCTAAGTCTATTTCATATGCTGTTACCTCACTTTTCATTATTGTAGTTTTATAGTATGTTTTAAAATCTGGGCTAAATAACTTTTTATTACTCTTATTTTTCAGTTTTCTCTCTTTTGTCCTTTTTTTTTTCTTTTATTCTTACATGTGTGTTTTTTTCCATATGAAGTTTAGAATCAGCTTGACCAGTCCCCCACAATTTCTGTTGATATTTTTGTTGGTCTCACACTAAACTTACAAATAACTTAGGGAGAAGAAAGATCTTTAAGTTGTTGTATTACTATTCAAGAACAAGGTATGCCTACCCTTTGTTTTAAAAAAAACCAAACCCATTGCCATCAAGTTGATTCCAACTCATAGCGACCGTATAGGACTGAGTAGAACTACCCCATAGAGTTTCCAGGGGGCACCTGGTGGATTCAAACTGCTGACCTTTTGGTTAGCAGCTGTAGCTCTTAACCACTGCGCCACCAGGGTTTCCAACCCTTTATTTAACCCTCTTTTATTGTCCTTCAATAACATTTTTAAGTTTGCTTTATATTGATCTTGTTACTTGCTGTTTATTCCTGGTTATTTTATCTTTTATGAATGTGAATTGGGCCTTTTCCATTTCTTCCAACTATTTGTTATTTATATCTAAGAGAGCTATTGATTTTGGTATATTAATTTTATACCAGCTCTTTACTGAATTCTCTTATTAATTATAATGGTTTTTCCATTGATTCTCCTGGGTATTCCACATAAAAAAATTAAAAAACAAGTTTATTCCAACTCATAGCAACCCTATAGGACAGCATAGAAATGCCCCATAGGATTTCCAAGGAGCGGCTTGTGGATTCGAACTGCTGCCCTTTTCATTAGCAGCTGAGCTCTTAACCACTGTGCCACCAGGCACATGACTATTATTTAATTTTGAAATAATATAAAATTAGGTCCGCTTTTTCCAATTTTTGTACCTTTTGTTTTTTCTCTTTGTCTAATTACATTCAGAAAAAATTTAAATCAGAATAGTAGTCAATGATATCCTTGTGTTGTTCTTGCTGGTAATGAGCATGTTTTATTTAGTGTTTTCGCACTAAGCGTGATGCTGACTTTCGGAGTGAGTGGATGGATAGATAGATGGACAGATATTTTAATGAATTATTCATATGTACTTTTATTTAAAGTTTTTTTTCCTTTATATTAAATTAAGAATAGATGTTGAGTTTTATCAAATCCTCTTTCAGTTATAGTGGCGATTGATCATATGATTGTTTTCTTTAGTCAATTAATATAGTCAATTATGTTATCAGTTTACTAATGTTGAATCATTCTTTTAATGTGCCAACAGGTTCTGTTTGTAAATATTTTATGTTTCTCAATGATTTTCATGAGATTATAGTATTTTTGAGCAATTTTTATTTAGGTTTTAGGATACATAAAAAGCATTTGGGAAATTTCTGTATCAGGAATACATTCAGCTGCAAACAAATTTAAAAAAAGTAGAAAACCCTACTGCAACAGCTTGCACAGAGCGGGGTTTCTATTTCTCACTCAGCAATAAACTGCAGGACACAGCCCAAGACTGGGGCTGCTGCTTAGAGCTTTATGTGAGGACCCAGGCTCTTTCTCTTGTCTTGTTTCAACTTTCTTAGCATCCTCATGGTCTCAAGATGATCCCTGAAGCTTCAGGTTCCCATCCCACCCAGGAAGCTAGGGGGCAGAGGAAGGAGGAGAAGGCAGGCCAGACAGGCCTGGCCCTGATTAATAAGCTTTCATGGGACCCACCAGGAACCTCCATTGGCATATTGTTAGTCACCCCTCAACCAATGACTGGAAGGTGGCCAAGGAGTAAGGATGGTGTGTGTAGCTCCGCCAAGCAACAGTGTAACATCACACTTTTCTTCTGTAGTCTGGAGCCACTTGAAAAGGATTGGAGCTGGTGGCTTTGCTGTGAAACTCTCTGGATCTTAAGCTTTGGTGGTGGGTAGGGAGGGGTGAGGAAGAGTAGTTTTGTAACAACTATATGGTAATTTGTCTTTAAGGAGCCCTGGTAGTACAGTGGTTAAGTGCTTGGCTGCTAACCAAAGGGGCGGCGGTGTGAACCCATCAGCTGCTCCACAGGAGAAAGATGTGGCAGTCTGCTTCTGTAAAGATTTATATAGCCTTGGAAACCCTATGGGGCAGTTCTACTCTGTACTATAGGGTCGCTGTGAATTGGAATCGACCCTATGGCAATGGGTTTTGGATTGGTGGCATAATGGTTAAGCATTCAGCTGCTATTTCAGCTGCTAACCAAAAGATTGGTGGTTGAACACACCCAGCCACTCTGCAGGACCAAAGGCCTAGTGATCTGCTCCCCTAAAGATTATAGCCTAGAAAACCCTATGGAGCAGTTCTACTCTGTCACATGGGGATGCTATGAGTCGGAATCAACTTGATGGCCCCTAACAACAATAACAATTTATCTTTAAATTATGCTTCTATCATGTGATGTCATTTATATTTTCCTTGAAATTAATTCATTTTTCCAAATTTATTTGCAGAATTGAGCAAAGTAGTCTCTTACGATTCTTAATTTCTTCGGTGTGTGGGGCTATTAATTCATCATCATTCCCTAGTTTGTGTCTTTAGTGCAGTTTTTTCTTCAAAGAGTCGACTTGTGGATTTATTTATTAATTCCATCGTTTTTATGTTCTCTAATTAATCTCTGTTTTTATTTTAATTCCTTCTTTCTGGTGTCCTTATAAGGTGTTTTATTTTGGGTCTGCGGGCAAGGGAGCGTCTTTTTTAACTTGTTGTTGGGTGCTGACTCATGTTGACCCTATGTACAAATACTTAAATATTTAATACATTTATTTTTATTCTTGTTTTTTAATACAAGTGTTTAAAGCCATGGAATTTTCTCTGAACATTGCTTTAAAGACATCCCATAAGTTGTAATATTTAATGTTTTCCAATATCATTAGTTTTTCCTGTATAATTTTCAGTTTCGGTTTTAATGTCTGATTTGATCCAAAAGTTGCTTAAGGGAGAGTTTTAATGTCAAGGTGGTATGGTCTTTTTGTTTTTGTTATCAATTACTGGTTTTATTGCATTATAATCAGAAAAATGTTCTATGTAATATTTTTACATTTGGAATTTATTGAGGTTTTCTTCATGGCCTAATATAAGGGAAGTTTTTGGAACTGATCGATGGGTCCTTAAAAAGAAGATGTATTCTCTAATTCCGGGGTATAGAGTTTGGTCAATTAGAAGTGTCCTCATTATTTGTGCTGTTTAGGTTACCTTGGTTCTTCTTATTTATTTTTTGTTCACTTGATCTGTAGACTAAGAGGTGAATGTTCTGTATTTCTCACTTTCTTTTCTTTAGTTTTTGCTTTATGAATCTTGATGCTGTTTTTTTAATGAAACAATATTAGTAGCTGCTAGAGTTTCATTATGGATCGTCCCCTTTATAAAGAGCCCTTCTTTGTGTTTTTTAATGCTTTTGCCCTGAATTCATCCTTCTTTGATATTAAGATTGTGGCCCTGCTTCCTTTTCGTTTGCATTTGCCTAGTATGTCTCTGTCCAAACTGTGTTTTCAGCCTGAGTTATTTTTATTAGGTATGTTGCTTGTACATAGAGAAAAGTTGAGTTTTACTTTCTAACCCATATGAGAATATTTTTCTTTTAGTAGGTAGCTTTTGGGAGAACAGTGTGGCAATCTGCTCCTGTAAAGATTTACAGCTTTGGAAACCCTATGGGGCAATTCTAATCTGCCCTACAGGGTCGCTATGAGTCAGAATCGACTCAATCGCAATGGGTTTAGGTTAGTTTTGGAAAAAAACAAACTCATTAGGTTAGTTTAGCTCATTGATATGTATTGAAGTCTTTTTTATCTCATCACATTTTATGTTATGCATTGTGTTTATATTCCTTTTATCATGTGGTCTTTGTTTTTTATTCATTTTGTTTTGTTTCCTTTTTGTGTGTGTGTTTCTTTTGACAATTTAGAAAGTTTAAATTTCTGTTCCAAAGGTTGTCTTTTTAACTTTATATTACTCTTTCATATTTTTATGTATTGTCTATTAATATCTTGTAAAAACTGAAAATAAGTTTATACTTCCACCTTCTCACTGCTTCTCACCATCCCTCACCACCCAATTCTAATTAATCTGGAATTAATTTATTTGTCTAATTATTTATTGTTTGACTTTGTATCTTTAAATATAATTTCAATCTATTACTTGATTTGTCAGCCTTAAATGATATATTTTGACCCCTGGCTGTAAAAGATGAAAAAGATCAGTATTCCTAATGCTACCTCACACCTATCCCTCTTCCTTTCCTCATTGTGTTTGTTATATCATTACTAATTGTTAAGGTTTATAACATCTACATTCTGTTCTTTAATTATAATCTCTACCTTATAATTTGATTTTTTCACTTAATAATAAGCTATGACTATATTCTCATGTTATTAAATATTCTTCTATAATAGTGATTTTGACAGCTGTATAATATTTCTCTATGGATAAATGTAACTTCATTTGTTTAGCCAATCACCTATTATTGGACATTGAGGTTGTAGCTTATTTTCACTAGTATAAACCAGGCTAATCTCTCTGAAATTTAAAACGCTGTATTTCTCTTTTTTAAATTTTATTGTGCTTTAGGTGAAAGTTTACAGCTCAAGTTAGTTTCTCATTCAAAAATTTAGACACATATTGTTTTGTAACTTTGCTTGCAATCCCCACAATGTGATAGCATTCTCCCTCCTTCCACCCCAGGTTCCCTGTGTCCATTAGTCCAGTTTTCCTGTCCTTTCCTCCTTCTTGTCTTGCTTTTGGGCAGGAGTTGCCCCTTTGGTCTCGAATATTTGACTGAACTAAGAAGCATGTTCTTCACATGTATTATTGTTTTGTTTTATAGGCCTGTCTAATCTTTGTCTGAAAAGTGGACTTCGGGAGTAGCTTCAGTTCTGAGTTAGCAGGGTGTCCAGGGTCCATAGTCTTGGGGGTTCCTCCAGCCCCTGTCAGACCAGTAAGTCTGATCTTTTTTTGTGAATTTGAATTTTGTTCTTTATTTTCCTCCCCCTCTGTCCGGGACCCTCTATTGTGATCCTTGTCAGAGTGGTTGATGGTGGTAACTGGGCACCATCTGTTTCTTCTGTGCTCAGGCTGGTGGAGGCTATGGTTCATGTGGTCCTATTTCTAACTCTTTTAAGAAGATTAATTAGAGGCCAATTCCTATTAGAACAGTGTTTCTCAAACTTTAATAACCATTCAGATCTCCTGGGAATCTTGTTAAAATGCAGACTCTAATCTTGTAAGTCTAGACTGGGGCCTGAGATTCTGCATTTCTAACAAGCTCCCAGGTGATTCTGATTCTGATGCTGCTGGTCTACAGACCACACATTGTACGCAAAGTCTCTGATACATTTTGTTTTGTGAGATTTTACGTTAATGAAAAAAATGCGAGAAAACATAGTCTGTAGCAGTAGTTCTCATTGTTACTGTGACATACCTAAAAATGTCAGGTTTATAGCAAAATAACTTGTAGAAATTATTTGTGAATTTTTACAATTGTATTAATGCAAGGTTAATGCTATTAACCTGCATGGTTATCCTTATGTTGTAAGTCTCCTCTTTTGCCTGGGCCTTTCGTGGATATGTCCACGGGAGCCTCTCAGGTGTGTACATCATCCATCACATGTGTCACGTGGGAAGAAAGGCTGAGAACCTCAGGGACCAGCAATAAAGCAGAGCTCAGATGGGTACCCTGAAGTGAGTTGGTGAAATGAAGCCTCTGAGCCCCCAATTTGTCTGCAGTTACATTTGCCTCCTTGGTGTTCATCTTATACAGCAGTTGGCAAACTTTTCCAATAAAGAGCCAGATAGTAAGTAAACTTTGTTGACCATACTATCTCTGTCACAGCTAGTCAGCTTGGCCATTGTAGAACAAAAGCTGCCATAGATAATACGTAAATGAAAGAATATGCCAATAAAACTTTATATATAAACCAGGCAGCAGGCCATCATACTCTTAACAGGCTTTAATGCATCAAATAAGCTTCTGCTTCAAGGCCTTTGCACCAGCTGTTCCTTTTGTTTATAAGTCACTTCCCCTAGTTGACCCCAGGACTCACTCCCTGACTCCCTCAGATGTGATTTCATCAGAGAGGCCTTCCCTTCCACCTTCTCACTACTTCCCTCCACGCCTCACCACCCAATTCTATTTAATTAATTTGTCTGTATATTTATTTATTGTTTGACTGTATCTTTAAAGATAATTAAACGAGTTGCCATTGAGTTGACTCAGACTCACGGTGACCCCATGTGT
>NW_004444001.1:4043266-4069780 GCF_000243295.1 Trichechus manatus latirostris | reverse complement strand
TTGATGGGCATCTAGGTTGTTTCCATCTTTTTGTTGTTGTGAACAATGCTGCAATGAACATAGGTGTGCATATGTCTATTCGTGTGATGGCTCTTATTTCTCTAGGATATATTCCTAGGAGTGGGATTGCTGAATCATACGATATTTCTATTTCTAGCTTTCTAAGAAAGCGCAATATTGTTTTCCTAAATGGTTGTACCATTGTGAATTCCCACCAGCAGTGCATAAGAGTTCTGATCTCCCCGCAGCCTCTCCAACATTTGTTATTTTCTGTTGTTTTGATTCATGCTAGTAATGCCAGGGCGAGATGTTATCTCACTGTGGTTTTGATTTGCATTTCCCTAATGGCTAGTGATGGTGAGCATTTCCTCTTGTGTCTATTAGCCATTTGTCTTAGTCACCTAGTGCTGCTCTAACAGAAATACCACAAATGGATGGCTTCAACAAAGAGAAATCCATTCTCTCACAGTCCAATAGGCTACAAGTCCAAATTCAGGGTGTCAGCTCCAGGGGAAGGCTTTCTCCATTGGCTCTGGAGGAAGGTCCGTGTCATCAATCTTCCCTTGGTCTGGGAGCTTCTCTGCACAGGAACCTCAGGTCCAAAGGACGTGCTATGCTTCCAGCACTGCTTTCTTGGTGGTATGAGGTTCTCATGTGTCTCTGCTCGCTTCTCTCTTTTATATCTCAAAAGAGATTGGCTTAAGACACCATCCAATCTTGTAGACCTCATCAGTATAACCTCATCATAGTGGTAGTTTACAACACATAAGGAAATCATATCAGATTTACAAAATGGTACACAATCCCACAATACTGGGAACCATGACCCAGCCAAGTTGACAGATATTTTTGGGGGATACAATTCAATCCATGACACTACTTGAATGTCTTCTTTGGTGAAGTGTCTGTTTATTTCCTTTGCCCATTTTTTAATTGGGTTATTCGTCTTTTTGTGGTAAAGGCGTTGGATTTTCCTGTAGATTTTAGAGATTAGAACTTTTGTCGGATTTGTAATAGCCAAAATTTTTTTCTCAGTCTGTAGGTTCTCTTTTTACTCTTTTGGTGAAGTCTTTTGATGAGCATAAGTGTTTAATTTTTTAGAAGACTGCAGTTACCTAGCTTATCTTCTGGAGTTTTGTGTGTTGTTAGTTATGGTTTGTATCCTGTTAATGCCATGTATTAGGGTCTCTAGCACTGATCCTATTTTTTCTTCTATGATCTTTATAGTTTTTGGTTTTAGGCTTAGATCTTTGATCCAGTTTGAATTAGTTTTTGTGTATGGTGTGAGGTATAGTCCTGTTTCATTTTTTTGCAGATGAACATCCGATTTTGCCAGCACCATTTGTTAAAAAGACTGTCTTTTCCCCATTTGATGGACTTTGGGCCCTTGTTGAAGATCAGGTGACCATAGGTGGATGGATTTACTTCTGGGTTCTTGATTCTGTTCCACCAGTCAATGTATCTGTTGTTGTACCAGTATCAGGCTGTTCTGACTACCATAGCTGTATAGTAGGTTCTGAGGTGAGGTAGTGCAAGTCTTCCTACTTTATTCTTCCTCTTCAATAATGCTTTACTTATTCAGGGCCTCTTCCCTTTCCATATAAAGTTAGTGATTATTTTTTCCATCTCTTTAAAGAATGTTGTTGGTATTTGGATTGGGATTGCATTGTATTTGTAGATTGCTTGGGGTAGAAGTGTCATTTTCACAATGTTGAGACTACCTATCCATGAGCATGGTATGTTTTTCCATTTATGTAGCTCTCTTTTGGTTTCTTGCAGTAGTGTTTTGTAGTTTTCTTTTACATCCCTGGTTAGATTTATTCCTAAGTATTTTATTTTTTTAGGGGTATTATAAATGGTATTGCAGTCTTGATTTCCTTTTCATCATTCTCTTTGCTGGTTTATAGGAATCCAACTGATTTTTGTGTGTTTATCTAGTATCCTGCTACTCTGCTGAATCTTTCTATTAGTTCCAGTAGTTTTCTCCTGGAGTCTTTTTGGTTTTCCATATATAGTATCTTATCATCTGCAAATAGGGACAGTTTTACTTTTTTACTTCTTCATCACCAACTTGGATGCCCTTTATTTATTTTTCTTGCCTTATTACTCTAGCTAGGACTTCCAGCACAGTGTTAAATAGGAGTGGTGATAAAGGACATCCTTGTCTCATTCCTGTTCACAAGGAGAATGTTTTCTCTCCATTTAGAATGATGTTGGCTGTTGGTTTTGCATAGCATCACAGGGTTTTTAATGGCTGATTTTTCAGAAGCAGATTTCCAGGCCTTTCTGCCAAGGCACTTCTGGGTGGGCTGAACATTTAACATTTTGCTTAGCAGCTGTCTTAGGTTGGGTTCTCTAGAGAAGCAAAACCAGTGAAGCATCTCTCTCTCTGTCTCTCTCTGTATATATATATAGAGAGAGAATGATATATATCAAGGAAATGGCTCACGCAGTTGCAGAAGCTGGAAAGTCCCAAATCTGTGGGTCAGGCTGGAAGCTTCTCTCTAGTCACGTAGCTGCAGGGGGTGGCAAACGCAAGATCCATATAGTAGGGGCTGACAAATCCCAAGATCAGCAGGAAAGCTGCTAGCTCAAGTCCCAAGAACCAGAGGTTAGATGAACAGGAGCCAGTTGCAGGATCCAGAGTGAGCCAAAGCCAGTGAGCCTTGCCATAAAGTTCACCTGTATTGGATGCAGCCACACCCCCAAGGAAACTCCCTTTCAAGTGATTGGCTAGTCACAGCAGATCCCGTCATGGAGGTGATCACATTATATTAGATCTCATTATGGAGGTGATTGCATCATTATATGACTGCCAAACTACATCGTAACTACCAAACCACTGAGAATCATGGCCCAGCCAAGCTGACACACAACCTTAACTATCACAGCAGCTGAGTGCATTAACTGTTTGCACCACCCAGGGATTTCCTTTAATACAATTACTTAGTCTAAAATAACACCCTTCTCTCATATCTTCATGTCCTTCTCTACCTCTTCCTTGCTAAATACTCCAATTAGTTGTTTTGCTAATAATAATTGTCATATTTCAATAATCCCTCGAAAAAAGACACATGCTTTTAGAGGCAGAGTATTTTTTATACACATAGCAGTACATTTACAGATATAGTTTTGTTTTTCAGAGTTTGTTTTAATCATATTCATTCTAATGACTGTTGCCCTGAGATTTAGACTGAAGTTGGCAGTGCCTGTCAAACATATCATTCATACTGTGAAATGGCATATGGTAATATGCAAAGAACTGCCTTTAGATCATCATCACTGAAAAAGTAATTATATTTGACTATTCTGGCTTTTCTCACGGATTATATCAGGTTCCATACCTACACGTAATTTTCAAAGAACTATTCATGGAATGAGGAGTGTTTTATAGACAGTTTGCATGTTTTCCAGAAGTAGAGGAAAGCCTCATGGCCTAATGGAAGACTAGTCAATGCAGGTTGAGTAAGGGAACTGGGAGAGATATTTCCTGAAGATGATCAAATAGAAAATTCATATGAGGACGTGATAGCTTTGGAGGATCTGGCCCTAAGGAGGAGAGAAAGGTCAGATTCTGAAGTGTCTACAGAGACTGTCCATGACCTCACTTTGGAAATCAACATCAGTGCACCATTTTGAGTGAAGCTGAAGAAAGTCATTCTCCATGTGGGTGGCTTATGCAGAGGGTGCATGAGCCCCATATGCCATTATGGAGACAACCTCAATTTGGGGGCATTATTGGGGCTTGGGGGGCTTGACATGCTCTCAGAGGATCCGCATAGTGGATGCAGAAAGTCTCAAAAGCTGCTGCATTTCTAATGTGATGAATGACACCAGTACTAATTCAGAGAAGGAGCCCAAGAGGCAAGTGACCCCCTCCTGCTGGAAGAGGGTCCATGTCTGAGAAGCAGGTAGAGGTCAAGGCCAGAAGAATGGGTGTGAGAGATCTGCTGTTGCTGCTGGTGCTGAGACTCCGTGGATGTAGCATCTTCTCTGGACTTGCTGGCCCTATCATGCTTTTGTTGGCAGTATGACTCTTTACTGATTTCTGGAAGAAGACATTTGTAAATACCTTATGTAAATGTGGTGCTATAGATTTTTTCTTGATTGCTAAGAATATTCCAACACAGTGCCATTCTTAAAGTCACATGATTCTGTTATATAATAATATGAGTATACACAAGACATCTTTTCACCCGTATTTTTAACCATACCTTTCCAAAGGACAGAAGGATATTGGTTTAGTTTGACCAGAGTGAGGTGTCTGCTTTGGGGTATGTCCCCTGAACTTTGGCTTTCTAGTCTCCACCTCCTACACCAGGATTTTAAAGATGAGAGAGCTTGAGGTTGTTTTTCATTGGGAAGCAACCTGTAATCTGTGGGTACTGGTGAGGTTCATTAAAACTGTAAATTCAATTTCCTAGGAATTTAGATGGTTCTGAAACTTGCTGGAGGAAAAAATATATGGTAGTAAAACCAAACCCGTCTCTTTAAACCAGAAGTGTACATAAATGCTTATAAATTGGCTGAAGATTGGACCTTAAAGGTAAAGTAGCCACAGCCTTTTTGTGGCAGTTACTAAATTTGTGTAGTCCTGAACTCTTTTTCTAATTCCACTTGAGGTCACAGGGACTGAAAAGTCTCCTGTAAACACCATTTACTGTTTCAGATCCTTGCTCTTTCACTCTAGAGACTTGGAAATCTGTGTTTTGTTTTTTTTAATTGCCTGCCAATCCCCCCCAGGTGTTACCAGCCGGCTTTACCCCTAAGACAGCCCATCTCTTGGCATGGGGCTGCCCAGTGCTTGTGATTCTTAACTACTGATTTTATTCCTGGAAGTTGTAACACAGATAAATGCTGTTTCTACGCAAGGAGGAGCCACAGTAATTCATCTTTACTCCAGTGTCCAATGTGGGTGGGAAAAATAAATAAATAAATAAGAGGCTTGTTAAATTTACCCTAGGCTGTGGGCTTTTTTCTCTTTCAAAAATCACTGTGTTAGTTAAAATGAGCCTTTTTACCAAAGAAAAGGATCTATCACAGCTTGAGATTAGAGAATCCTACAGGGAAAGAGCTCAGATTTATGGATGGAGTTAATAACACTGACTAGAGACAGGCCTCCTAACCTAGTTGCCTGTAGCTTGCCATTTGTAATTCTCATGTTTTTTTTTTTTTTCACCGCTACAATTTCCTCCTCCCTTTCACAATGGCTCTTTTTCACTTTTAAACAGTCTGCTGTTTGTTCTTCTTCTTTCGCTTCCTGTATCTACTTTTTCTTCTGTTCTGGCCTCTTCATCCTCTCTTTCCCACCTACTTTAGGGGTTAACTCAATTCTTATACAATATTGGGTCTCTTTTCTCATCCTCTCCAACCATCTGGCTACATTTGTTATCTATTCCTGATTGTACTATTTGGATTTTTTTCACTCCTTCTGATAAGGGGGTCCCCACTGTTTTCAGTTTTTCTCTCTGCTGTGTGTGTGTGTGTGTGTGTGTGTGTGTGTGTGACACAGTGACTGATTGAAAGAGACGGAATGGTACAAGTTCACAGCATAGGCTTTTGAGAGGATGGCAACAGAAGAATGGGGGAGTCCCCAACTCTTGGGAGTGCCAATACATATGGCATATCAATGAGATCCTTCACCAATTCTACATGGAATTGGGGAATTCTACAATTCCCCATCTGTGGGGCAATAGTCATTAGAATGTGGCTTTATATTACACATGAACATGGGTGAATCTGGAGGTCAAGAATTCTCATTTGTTTCCCCCATGGCTGAGCCTCAAAGGACGCTCCCTTAACCCTTTCTTCAGTCTCAGGGTAAGCCTTACTAAGCTAAAGTGCACCTTTTTTTCTTCAGCTTGGTAGAATTCTCGCCTTCCATGAGGGAGACCTGGGTTCGATTCCTGGCCAATGAACCTTATGCACCACCCATCTATTGGTGGAGGCTTGCATGTTGTTATGATGCTGAACAGGTTTCAGTGGAGCTTCCAGACCAAGACAGACTAGAAAGAAAGAGCTGATGATCTACTTCCAAAAGGTAGCCCATGAAAACCGAATGAAGCACAATGGTCCTATCTACAACCAATCATGGGGATAGCACAGAACCAGGAAGTGTTTGGGGTCACCATGAGTTGGGGGCCAACTTGACAGCACCTAACAACAACAAATGTGGTAGTAATTAATTGGTTTGGGCAGATATTTTCCTGAAGTGGGGATGGGAGGGAGAAAAACCTCCAAGTTCCATTTTGCTCCTGTTGAGTGACCAAGTGAGGGCCAAGAAAGGTGAAAATATCAATAGAGGAGTGAATGAAGTTGAAAGCAAGATTGCTGCAAACCAAAAACCAAACCCACTGCGGTTGAGTCAATTATATAGTGACCCTGTAGGACAAAGTAGAACCTCCTCATAGAGTTTCCAAGGCTGTAATCTTTACAGGAGCAGACTGCCACATCTTTCTCCCATGGAGCAGCTGGTGGGTGCAAACCACTGACCTTTTGGTTAACAGCTTAGTGCTTAACCACTGCGCCACCAGGGTTCCTCAGGATTGGTGCAGACAAAGTGAAATGCAGAGACTCAGCAGATGTCAGAGCTGGCTCTATTTGTAGCTTGCTCTCAGAGTAAAAATTATTATGTTTGAAAGGGACAATTACTACAGCTTGCCAAAAAAAAAAAAAAAGAGGTGTGTTTAAGGAGCTTTTCAGCTAAACCTAAGCTGATTAAATTAATCTTCAAACAGAGGTAACTAAAATGGTGGAGGAATTAGGGAGGATCCACAATTCCTCTGCTCTTCTCTAAGAGTGAGTTGCAAATCCGGAGGGCAAGCAGTTATTTAAATGGCAGAAGAGTTCATTTTTCTGAAGATGAATCTCTAAAACAGCAGCTCCGTTCAATTCCTGAGGTGCTTTGCAAACAAGGCTCATGCTTTTATGACTTTTTTTTAAAATGGATTTAATGGGCTGAGTTCATTTAGACAGGGGAGATCAGATGAATGAGTGGAATTAGAGTATACATCCATTTGGCCGTCAGTCATTGTTTAAGTCACCGGACCACCCAACTTCTCTAATTAACTGACATTGCAGTCCCCGTATAAAGGCTGCAGTGAATAAATTAGTATTTGGTGAGTGCTTTGAAGATGAAAAGCACAATGAGTAATAAGCAAGGGTTTTTTTCCTTGAGGTGGAAACAGCATCTTTTGTGTTTTTCCACTGCACTGTGAATCACCTAGGTTGACATTGCAGAGAACCTTCTCTCCCCAAGAGAAGAGCCAAGGAAGAGGCAGAGACCCACAGTAGTGACAGGCTTTTATTTGACTTACAAGGTAAATTAAAAAGGAGCCCGCAACCATTCACATCTGTACAAGAAATTATACACATTTGCTACCTATAGTCCCAGTTTCTATTTTACACAAATTTATACCTTCAGGAATCATGTAAATGATCTTGTTTAAACATTCATGAAGAGCAAACATTCCCCAAGAGCACTGAAGAGAGAAATTTGGCTCGCCTCTCTTTTGGTGCATTTAAAGATCTGCTTCCAAGCCCTCTAAAGCCAATGAGATGTTGAGGATTATCTGCTTTGAGGATATGATGATTATTTTTAGTGGGAGAAGCTTAGAGGAACTGCAGATTTGGAAGTGTGAGCTGTTTGGCAAGATCCAGCCCTGTCTATCTTGGCAAATTTTGCCCCTTCCCGGCAGCCCCCGATGGCTCCCCTGCCACCCCAAACAAAGAACCTAACTTGTTATTATGTTCCAAACTTTGGTGGAAGCTCTTTACCGGCTACATCCAAACATTCTCATTTATATATTTGTTCTTCCCCTGGATTGCTTTCACACAGTGGTAATTAGTTATGCTAGATTGTCCGGGTTTACTAATTACTGACAGTTTGACAAGCTCCTTAGGGAAGGTTGCGTAACCCAATGTAAGTTAGGATCCAAGCCGCTGGCTCCAACGCTCCTCATTTCACCAGAATGTGGCATGCGGTGCATCGTTTCAGCCCTGGCAGCACCTCACTCTCAGCTGCACCCCCAAATTGGTCACAGCTGAGAGAACAGCATTCACAGCAGGTCTAGCAGGGTCTCCTCTTTACTGAGGCGACGGGGAGAAGTATGAGGAAGCTCATGAAGGGAGGGGTGATGCATTAGAAGAAAAAATGCAGCCACTGCTAGATGAAGTCCTGCAAAACAGTGGCTAAAATGGCCAAAGGGGAGGAGAGAAAACTTTCCCCTCTGAAGGACTCAGATATAGGTGAAGTCCAAGAGATTTTGGGGAGCTAACTGGAAAATAATTACACTTATCTGGTTCCTGCCAATCTGTATCCATTGACAGAGCAGAAGTAATTACAGACACTGTAGACACACTGTGGCGTTAAGTGTTTGAAATCATACTGCTTCATGACACTTGCTGATGTCGCCCTTCAGAAGGGACAGAGAGCTGGGAACACTGTGGGGGGGGGCATGGTAATGTCGTTTGCAGAAGTTTCCCATATTGGGCTATTTTCTTTCCCAAGAGAACTTACTCCAGCTATGAAAAGGAAAAGAATTAGACAGAGTTGATACTAATTTGGTTTCTGTTGAATATTTACCATGTTATCCACATAGCTGTCTTAGTACAGTAAGCTGACATTTTATTTGTAGATTTTTATAGTTTGCCTCATAGAAGCCAAAAGCAGGGTCAGCACAGATTAGAATCAATTCAGCGGAGGGGAAATAAACCTCTGGAATATATTTTGCCTTCCCTGAGCACGTCGCAGGCATTAGCAATAATGGGAGCCCTGTCTGCGCATGGAGAGGAAGCATCTACCACCCAAGCTCCCAACCATCCTCGCCCTTGGCTGTGCGGTACCATGACCTTCACAGTGGGTGTCGTGATTCCGGATTCATCATCTCCTAACTTTATACTGCTATGCACAGGACCAAAAAATAATCATAAGAAAAAGCCTTATTTCCTTGTGGTAGACAGCAGGAGGGGGGTGGAGGGGACGGAGAAGGGAGGTCTCCTCTCCGTGAGCTGCTGAAACGTAGCCAACACTGATGAGGGTAACCGTGCTTTTCAGAGCCTGGATGTGAACTGACTCTCCCTGTTTGCCCTTCGTGGTGACTGTGCCATCTTTGCTAGGCTACAGTTGCCCAGTTTGCTAGTCTTCTGCAACTTTAGGAAGTACCAGAGTGGCCAAGGGGAGGTTCAGGGCTTTCTTTTAGGTTCTTTTAGTCCACTTGGTGTGGATAAAAGCACAACTGCTCAGGCGAACATAGATGCAGCAGGGAAAAAATTAAGCCAACCCATTGAAAGAGCGCTGGATTTGCTCTTCAAAATGGCTCAATCCCTGTTTCTATGCATATGTGTGCTCGGAAGCATTTCATTGCTTAATTTTAAGACAAGAGTGGATGAGGTACTATAGCAGAAATAGCAAAGCACACCTTTCTCCTCTTCTCACCAGTATCAACCACGGAGGAGATGGTACCTTCACCAGCAGACATCTTTATTGTGTTTCCTCTTTTGAGAATAGTCCAGACAACACTGGTAATTTTTACTCGGAGTATCTTGAATGGCCATGTGTACTTTGCACCTATTCTTCCTAGAGACCTCATTGGACTGGAAGCCAGGATTAGGCCGGGGTCCTGGCCCAGGTCAGCCACTATCTAGCCGGCAAGTCACCTCTGTGGGTCTCACTTGTCTAGATCAGGGCAGGAGGGATCCCCAAAGTCCTTCCCTGCTCTGATTCTCTGAGAACTCCACTGACATGTGTTCTTCAGCATGAGGTGCCCTGAGGCAACCACAAATAAAGCCTGCAATCTGGAAAGTCGTTTTAAAGGGAAGGCAACTTTGCAATGTAAGTTGTTTGTTTCAGTTCTGTGATTTCGCAGCTCCAAAGACTGAAATGGCAAAGACAAGAGTTGACCCGATTTAAGCCCTTAACAAGTCTGGGGAGCTGGCCAGAGTGCTGAATTCTTGCGCCATTCACAACAGTCATGGGACCTTGCTGACTGCACAGCTCAAACACACACAGAGCCTACACCCTGCGACCAGCAGTAGTACCCCCAGGTCAGAGGCGGGCAAGAGTGTTCTCAGCAAGCTGCAGACTTGGGGCATGTAAATGCTAGTGGAATTTCAGAGTACACTGCATTCGATAGTTCCCAGACCTGTTGGAGCTATATTTAGCTTAGGAGAGTTTGGGAACAGCTTCAAGTGAGTACACTGCCATTCAAATGAATATTAATAGTACTGAGTCTTGGAGCAAAGAAAAGATTCCTTCAGTTCAGTATCTAGTATGTATTGGTGAAGGAAAAACTTCCTTAGTATTAAAAGGCTTTGGAGGAGGCTTTTAATACTGAAATCAGGAATCACCAGTCCCAGCTGGGAAAGACAACTCTACTTACAGGTTAAACCAAATTGTCTGAGCGTCCCAGGTGTCTAACTAAGGCCCTTCTCCCCACATTTCCTCCTTTTGCCAATTTATTTCATGCAGGTTGTATCAGTCTGTCTCTTTGTGTTGCTGTGTAGTGTATGAGTGATTCTCAGAATCTTCCAGTTTACCCCAAATGGAAACACTTGCACAATAGCTATACCCCACATCAACCCAACACTATTCATCTTCTCCCCTCTACCTCAAAGAGAAAGTCAAATGAGTGATGCCTTTTGGGAAGTCTGCCGTTGTTCTGGAGAAGCAGAAATGCCCCCTCCAACCTCTCTATATTGTCTCAGTCAATTCCTTTCTTTAGCCTGAGGTTCAGCTTCCCTATTAACATAGACACAACACTTCACTGAAGACGGAGTATAAGAAATTTTCTGCTTGATGTGTTTTATGTCCCATTATTATTTTCACTGCATATCACATGCCTCTCTGAGGGGCACAGGAGAAGTGTCTGGTGCAAGGCTTTGGGGGAAGGTCCCCCATCATTTAAAAAGCAGAAGGAGGGAGAAATGGACTCATAAAGGAACTCATCCGAAGCCTATCCCTCTGCCTTCTGAGGAGGTCTGGATTCCCAACAGTTCTCTCCTGTTCTGGAAACTTCCTTCACATGCATGAACTTAGTTGCCAGCCTCCCCAGGATGGCTGTCCCTTTCTTGTCTGCATCTCTGCAGTGCTGCTACGTGCTGCTTTCTCACTGCTGCTGGGGGTGGGATTGATAGGTTTTCTCATCTAGCCTTTTGCTGCCCATTATTTATGGGTGAGACTGAAGCCAGGGCAAACATTAATTAGCTCCAATTGTAGATAAGCCAAATCAATCACTACCCCACTCCCCCAGACAACACCGCAACAACAACCGTGACGATTTAGTCCTTGTTCCCATCAGGTAGGAGAAATCAGAATTGCACATTTGCACATACGGACTATTCACAGCAATAAAGACAAATTGTTAACATACATACAAGCTCCCAAGTGGGGGAATTTCAAATGGAGGAAACCTAGAGCAGGTGGAACCTGCCTCCATGGTGACAATGGGCACTGGGAGTTTCCCAGAAGAGGCTCTTCTTGGTCACATCCCCCAGAGTTAAAGGGTGCACCCAAACTCCCTTTCAAGATCCAGAATCTGGTCACAAATAGAAAGCATCTCCATGGAGGAGGTGGAGGCAAAGGATTTCTTGGTCCTCTGGGTTCCCAGTAGTGGCAGGTAATCGACACTCATGGTGTGGACATTCCTGAAGTGTCCCTGGCAAACCCCAGAGGATTGTTGGGCCTCTTTAGAACAGAATTCAGAGCTCATACCCCAGGGCTGGGCCCCTTGGTGGAGGGCCTGGCCTGGTTCCCTGGGTTCTGGGGCATGGTGGAAACAGACACCAAGGCAACTCAAATACCCCAGGGGAGAAGCGGGCACCAGCAAAGGAAATCTACAGGCATCTTCTCAATGCTTAGTCTCAACACCACCTGCAGCCACTTGCTGAACTGGCTGCTGGCAGTGACCCAAATGAACACCCCCTAGGAGAAGTTGAGTAGTGAGATAAGGGGGCAAGACTAGGGAAACAAGCAACCCAGATGCATAAACAGCTTCCATTAATGAGGAGGCAGATGAGGGTGGTGACCCCAACCGGAGGCAAGCAGGGTCGGCTCTCATTACCCAAGCTCTGCGTGTGGCTGAGGTTCTATCGGCCTCTTTCAGAACTGCCTCCTCTTGCAAGCCCCAAGCCCCCTAGTAAGCCATTGACCTTGAGTTTGAGTCTGGGGTTGATTTGCTGCTCTGTCTGGGGGAACCCAAGGGACCTTGTGGCTTTCTGGGAAGAAATCCTCCTCATTTTAGCCACAATCATTTTTCCTCTCCTCCTGCCACAGTGATCAAATTAGCAGACTGCTTTTCCTCTGAGAAAATGTGTCCCTGGGTCCCGGGAGGCACTGCCCATTTGCCTGACTGATGGGTTTGGGAAGGGAAAGCAGGGGCGCGTGTGTGCGTGTGCGTGTGTGTGCGCGCACGTGTGCATGCGTGTGCACAGATGTGGCCTTCCCTTCCCCTCTCCCCTGGAGGGTCTCTCCCACCTGGGAGGGCTGCCCAGCCAGCAGCGAGCACCACAGGGAGGGCGGTGCTGGAGCCTTAGCTGCAGGACGCCTGGCAGGTGGCTGTGTACACACTACTGGCCACGGTGCCCCCACTGCTCAGGCTGGTGGTGGGACACTTGAGGGGCTTCATGCTGCTGTCCCTCTGGATGTGCAGGTGCTCCAGCCGCCAGCGCTCCCAGCTCTTCCGAAACTCCATCTGGACCTTCCGAGGGAAAAAGGAGGGAAGCAAAAGCCATCATGCAAACGAACTGCCCACAAAATGGCCCCATTATTACATTAGTGGGGAAGGGAAAAAAATCCACTGCATTATATTGAGAGATACAAGTCAAGGCCTCCGGGCGCCTAAATTAATATCCCAATAAAATTGTTTATTGTTGTCTCCTATTTTCTGCCTCTTCTCGAGAGAGAGATGGGCTTGATGACCTAATTGGTCTTTTCCATCTCTAAACTCTGTGACTCAGCTAAGTACCTTTTACAGTCCATCACAGTATTATTTATCGGAAGAAAGAGGCAGGGAGATGGGAGATGGAGGGAGAAGAGAAGAGAGAATCTGACTTTGGAGAGCACTCTTCCAGTTTGAGCTAGGGCTTTCATTCAGGCCCTTCACAGGGGAGGAAGGAGTGAAGGAAGGACTGGGGCCAGTAGTGAGGAGGGGGGCTACAGGCAAGGGCTTCTCAGCCTAGATCTGAGCTAAGCCCACCCAGGGAGACTCTGTGGTGACCATGGTGGGTGCAGCCCAGGTGAGACCAGTCACCCAGAATCCCTGCTGGGCTGAGCTCTAGCCTGGCTCACCAGGAAGAGTCTTCTCAAGATGCTTGGGGACCACATTGTTGGGGCAGTAAGATACACGTCCAAGAAACATGGCGGATCCCCAGTCACTTGAGGGGTTGTAGCAGGGCTGTGGCTCCCTGTGATGGCCAGAGATTCTTGTACATGAGAGGGGACTCCTGGCACCTGCATATCTAGTTCTGAGGGGTCCGGAGTGCTCCTCTGGGGGAGGCTTCCATAGGTTTGCTACTCCACCACCTCCCCTCCTCCCTGGACCTTCCCTCACTGGAATGTTGGGCCTGGACTCTCCCTCTCAGGCTCCCCACCTCCCCCAGCTGCCAGGAGGCCAGCTGCCAGCAGCTGTGGGTAAGCGGCTCGCTGCCAATCACCCCTCCCCCCAGCAGCCCCTGTGCAAACCGCCCTCCTCTCCTCCTCCTTCTACAAGGGCTGTCATTCATCTTGCTGAGCCCAGCAAGATGCTGGCGTGGGCGCATGCCATTCCTTAAAAGAACTTTTTCTGAGCTGAGGTCGGCCAGAGCCTGCCTGCCAGGACGGCCCCAGTATCATGGGGCAGCGTCACCGAGCCCAGGCTTAGGCGGGGGAGGGAGGCTGAACAGACACCACCGATGGCCACCCTGAGCGTGCCCGAGCGTGTGCTGGCAGCTGGGATGGGGATGCCGAGGCTGGTAGTTGCCCCTAATTGTGCAGCCTATCTTGTCTCACAGCCCTTCAACTGTGGGGTTGTGGCGATGGGGGGAAGATGGTAAACTGAGGCACATCCATGGGAAGCCACCTCAGTGACTGAAGAGATTTCATGGATACCAATAGAGAATTGGACAGAACCAGGACTTCTCAGAGTGCTGACCCATAGTGTCCCCTTCTGCCCTCATCTCTTTTTCTGAACCTCTGTTGTGGCCCCTGTAATTATGATTATCATTAATAACAACAATTTATTGTATGCTTACTATATACCAAACATCTCCATACAAGATCTTAATTAACTTTCACATCAACATTATGAAGTAGTTCCTGTTACTTACTAATTCCCACTTAATTCTGAGGAAACTGAGGTGCAGAGTACTGAAATATTTGTCTAGGTCTCTCAGCATATATATGGGGGCAGTGGTGGGTCAGTGGTAGAATTCTCACCATCCACGTGGAAGACCTGGGTTCGATTCCTGGCTAACGCACCTCATGCACAGCCACCACCCATCTGTCATTGGAAGCTTGTGTGTTGCTATGATGCTGAACAGGTTTCAGCAGAGCTTTCAGACTAAGATGGACCAATGACCAATGACCAGGCCATCATTTCTCCTCGGGTCACAAGTGCCTGGCATTGCTATGGCAACCCTTGGTCTGGAGAACAGCTCTTGTGGACAGAGTCCTCAGCCCAGGAGCCATGTGTGCCTGTTGCCCAATGATGGTGACGTGTCTTTCCTTGTGCTTGGAGGAGCCAGGGCATGAGAGGTCTTGGGTGGGTTTAAGAAAACTGGCAATGCGCCTGAAAGAGCAGGCAGATCTATCAGCCCTATGGGAAAGGCAGGCTGGGGCCTGCAGCCAGGCCTTATCAGAGGGGTATGACGCTGGTGACCTGGTGATTCGGGGTCAAGGTATTTGCCAAGGGCACAGCAGGGATGTGGCCCCACCCCTGTCTCCTTACAAAGCGGGGCCAGCCTTGGGTGGAGGGCGAGGGGGTGGTGACTGGGAGACCGGGCTTTAAGGAATAGAATTAGGAGAAGAGACCCAGCCAGGGGTCTGGGGAGCCTCTTGGCAGTGGAGGTGGGGAAGCTGAGGCGTGTGCATACAAGTGGGGTGTGGGGTGAGTGTATTGTTGACAGCACCGCTTTGAGGAAAAGGGGAGAGGGAAAAGGGGAAATGGGACTCAGGGGCCAAGAAGATGAGAAAGTGGCAGTAGGGAGCCTCCTCTCCTTAGAGGCCACTATGGGGACTAGGGACTGCCCTGCCCCCCTGTCGCCACTGGGGCTGGAGAATAAAGCAATGGTGGATGCTTAAGGCCGGGTAGCACATCACCTCCTGGCTGGCAACAGTTCCTGAAGGGAAGGCCTTCCCCTCACCCCACAGATCTATGGTTCCTTGTATTTCAACACATGCTTCCGTTTTTATAAAAGTTCTTCAAGGAGACTCAACCGTAGGGGAGAACCAGGGCTGTACAGACTTGCCGCTCTGTGGATTGAAGACAAGCCTATTGCCTGAGACCTCTCTGAGGGTCCTGCTCTCCAAACTGAACCTGGTGGGCCCTCCAAGACCTGCCCAGGGAGCGGCCAGAACCCCATTTATGAGTCACCCTTTGCCTGGCACCGCCTCCACCTCCCCAGCCCCAGTAGCCCCTAGGACATTAGTCGGGGGAATCCCTCCCCTCAACTTAATAGCTCAGCCACTCTCTAGCTATTGAATTGTTGTGTGCTGTTGAGTCAATTCCGACTCATACCAACCATAGAGGATGGCGCAGAACTGCCCCATAGGGTTTCCTAGACTGAAATCTTTACAGAAGATTGCCAGGTCTTTCTCCCAAGGAGCCACTGGTAGGTTTGAACCACTGACTTTTTGATTAGCTATCGAGTACTTAACCATTGCACCACCAAGTCTCCTAGCTATTGAATTAGGGCTATGAATTTCACTTTGTTGAACCTTAATTTTCTCATCTGTAAAACGGGGATTACAACTGCTATACGGGATTGGATTTAATAAAACACTTGAGCACCATACACATAGTATCACTCAGGAAATGACAGCAACGGGTTCGGTTTTGGTTTTTGGTAGAGATCCGAAGGCGACGTGCCCTGAGACCATCCTTCCCATAGGAGGCCAGTTCAGAGGAGGCAGGGGGAAGCCTCCAGGGCAGGGGAACATTCCCCTCCTCTTCCCTCCCTCTTGCTGGGCCTTGTTTTCTCTGCACAATGTCTTCCGAAGGTGAGGCCCCAATCTCCAGGAATCACTGAATATAAAATGATACATAATTGCTACATTGTTGTGTGCTGTCAAGTCCATTCAGACTCATAGCAACCCTACAGGACAGAGTAGAACTGCCCCACAGGGTTTCCTAGGCTGTAATCTTTACTGGAACAAATCGACAGGTCTTCTCTCCTGCAGAGCCGCTGGTGGGTTCAAACTGCCGACCTTTCGGTTAGCAGCCAAGCACTTAACCATTGTGAAACCAGGGCTCCTCATAATTGCTTTACCTATTGCTTATTGAGTGCCCAGGAGACAGTATGCATGTTTCTTCATGCCAAGTGGCAGCTGTGAGGGGCTGAGGTGAGCCTTCAGTAGCCCACCCGTTCTCAGCTCCTGCTTCCCACGCTGGGTGCACCTTTTCATGCTTTAGCTCATTTCACCCTGACAACAATCTCATAAGTGGGCTTTATTGCCCCCATTTTACAGATGAGGAAACTGAAGTTCAGAGAGAGAGTATGACTTGCCCAAAGCCACACATTAAGTGATGTGGACTGGACTGGAGCAGAGAGGTCTGACACCAAAGCCCACATGCTTGCATCTTTTCTGCTACATCACATTGCTTCTTTGAGCCATCCACAAATTCCCCAAAATGCTGAGGTTCCCACCCAGTGCTCCACCAGCTTCCCCCACACCCACAGCAAAAGGCTGTTGTCCACATCTGCTACTATTTTCCAGGCCAAATCTGGGGCAAGTTTCTCACTCTCTCTGACCTCTAATGTTCTCATGTGTGAAAATGGGAATACTGAAATCAGAATTTTAGCAGGGTTTTTTTGAGGGAGGGGTGAAAATTAAATGAGATAGTGATCATTAAAGCCCCCAAGTATGTGGCTTGGGCATGTGTGTGTTGAATTCCCTCGTAACAGATAGTCTCCACCACCCTAGAGTTTACTCAGGACCCCCTTAACATAAGGCTGGGTCTTCCCCACCCTCACAGCCGCTGCCATCATTAGGGTATGCCTGCACCATACACACACACACACACACACACACACACACGTGCATGTGTGAGAGAGAGAGACCCATGCACAGAAAACAATATATGGTCAAGATGCCTCCTCAAACTCTAGTGCCTCAGTGGGGTGAGTGGGGAGGGGTTTCAGCTGAAAGGACTGATGGAAATCCTTCATTGCACAACTCCAGAATAGCAATGGTAGCATCAGCCCACCAAGGACAGCCCACTACCATCCCCTCTCAGGCCTTACCTCATTGTTGACAAAGCAGTACAAGATGGCCACCATCAGCCCCTGAAAGCAAGAGGCATGTCAGCAGGGAGGGAGCAGGAAGGAGGAGCCCTGCAAGCAGCTCTGGTCTGAAGCTCCTCGGGATTCCAGTCCCAACACCCCCTTCTCAAATTGGGCAGCCCTTGCAAACCCAGAGATGGGGATGGTGGGCTCCTCCTCACTTCCTTTCTGGAGGAACAAGAGGGCCCTTGCTCAGATACTGCAAAAGCTGTACAACCACCCTTTCCTTGAGGAGGCCTAATGGGATCAAGACCCCAGCCTCTGACCTTGGGGAATTTCCTCCCACCCCAACCCCATTTGTTGACTCAGTAGACTCAGTCCCATGGAACTGCATTCTTTTTATCTGTGTGTGTGTGCACATACATCCCATAACCCTCCTGAGGGGATGGGACCAAATTCTTATTATTTTATACCCCCAATGATACTCGCACACCCTCAACATCACCTGTTCTAGAGGAGAGGATCAATTCTTGGTTTTGGATTCCAACACATAGTGACCCTATAGGACAGAGTAGAACTGCCCCATAGGATTTCTACGGGTGGACTCAAACTAGATTTAAACTGCTGACCTTTTGGTCAGCAGCTGTAGCACTTAACCACTGCACCACCAGAGCTCCATATACATATATAAACAAAAAACCAAACCCATTGCTGTCGAGTCGATTCCGACTTATAGCAACCGTCTAGGACAGAGTAGAACTGCCCCATAGGATTCCCAAGGAGCACCTGTTGGATGTGAACTGCTGACCTTTTGGTTAGCATCCATAGCTCTTAACCACTACACCACCAGGGTTTCCTTTGGAACTATGGGACCCTTCAAATATTATTTTAATGTCTCCAAGATATTAGTTTCCTTATCTCTAAAATGGGAATAAGCCTGCAACCTCCTGGGGTTCTGTGAGCATTAAATGCACAACATGTAAGGCACCTGGTAGGGTGCCAGCCACCCACAGCAAGTGGCTCAGTAAATGGCAGCTTCGATGCCAGGCTGGATGCCCAGGGTTACATTTAGGAAGCTGTCTTGGCCAATGCACTTACAGAGAAGACTGGCCTGGGAGGTTGGACACCTGGCAATACTAGTTCTGGCTCTGCTTCAACCATGTGACTTAGGCAAGGGCCACGTCCCCTCAGGCCTCCACCTGCCATCTGCATGATGCAGGCTGCACTCTGGCCCACCCCCACTCTGAGCTTCCCAAGCCCTGGCTGTCAGGTCACCTGGAAGGAGGTAAAGGAGAGCTCTGTGAATAGCTTGATGAAGCGCAGTGTCCCCCGGGCGTGCTCATCCATCACAAAGGCAAAGATGACCTCGTGTGTCCCCAGCAGGGGGATGAGCGTCAACGTGGACTTGGCAAGTCTAGGGGGCAGGGTGAAGATGTCATTCTGGACCTCTCCCGTGGACCCCTGCCCCTTTCTCCTTCTCCCCCACCCCAGGGTCTAGCATCTGGGTCATAGACACTTCAGTACACCAAATACTTGGGACAGTCTTTCTGGAGGGGAGGAAGTAGAGGTCAAGACCCCCCAGAAGCCCAGGGGGCTGCCCAGGTCCAGGGCTGAAGGCAAGGCTTGGCTCCTAGGCCAGGCCTGGGTGGGAGAAGAGGGCTGCATAGGGTCCCAAGCTCATTGCCCCATGATCTCTCCGCTGAAAGGAAGGGTTGAGGGTTCCCAGCAAAGCCAGCTCTGTTATGTCACCTGCACTTGATGTCTGTCTTGCACATGAGATTGGCCTTTAGTTTGGCCACCACAATGCAGATGACCCGGACAAAGATGAGGAAGTTCACCTGCAGGACAGATGGGCAGTGGCTGGGGGCCCTCTCATGATGCCCACTCTACCCAAGTCTTTCCCTAGCACCACCCCAGGCCCACCATAACTCCCACTCCCACCCCCCAACGCAGTCACTCACCCCAATAGCAAAGAGAATGGGCAGCCGGATAATGAGCCAATAGTTCATGTTTGAGTTCCTGGTCCAGCAACTGGGGAGGAAGAGACGCTCACATGCATCCACTCCTTGTGGTGCGAACGGTTAAGTGCTTGGCTGCTAACTGAAAAGTTGGTGGTTCAAACCCACCCGGCAGCTCCACAGGAGAAAGACCTGGTAATCTGCTTTTGTAAAGATTACAGCCTAGAAAACGCAATGGGGCAGTTGTACTCTGTCACATCGGGTCACTACGAGTTAAAAATCAACTCAATGGCACGCAACAACATACATATAGATAGCCCAGCACACGGTGTGGGCACAGAGATGCACAAATACACATGGCCATGAGAAGTCACACACACAAAGCCACACAAACCTGCCACTGGTCCCCACCAACCAGTCCACAGACCCACACAGAGTCCTACATGTGCACAGCTGCACAAACACACATTGTCCTACTATATGGCTACACACAGAGAGATACACCACCTCCAAACAAGCTGTCATAGACCTGCAATCAGTCATGTATATACCCAGTGCCATACACAAAATAACGTAAACATTGCATTCACAGATAATACAGAAAAACCTGCAGGAGGGCAGCATGTACCCATAGATACAGCCACACTTGTAATCATACAAGCCCCAGGGAGAGGGGGATTCAAGAACTAGATTCGTACATTAGGCTCCTGGCCCCTCCGTTTAGGGTGGGAGCCACATGCCCAGGGGCTAAGGAATCCCATGGGCTTTGAGAATCGGGGACCTTCACACACCCAGCCCCCTTGGAGCCAGACACTCACCCCTCATCCTCATAGAGGTACTTGACGATGCCCCAGGGAATAACAAACAGCAGGGGAACACCTAAGAGGAGAGAGGGAAAGAGAGAGAGGGGAGAAGGGCTGGCAGGCCAGAGGCACATCCAGAGGCCTCTCCATGCCTGGGGCCTCTAAGCCCCTCTCCTTGCCTGGCCCCAAACCAAGTTTTCTAGCAGGGATAGAACTAGGCTGGTCCAGGGGCATTGGGGAATAGATGGCAGGAAACCTACCTTGAATCGCCCAACTCTCCCTTAGACAGAGGCCCCCATCATTATGGCCATATTACAATCCTCACCAGTTTGCTCCCTCCCCATGTGCCAAGCACACTGTCTCAGCCTGCCTCCATGTCCCAGCCAGGACACAGACACCCAAATAGCACAGTGACAGGGCCGTGGGGTGGAGAGGATGGCTGGATGAGGTGGGGAGCAGGTGAGCCCTCCAATGCCCTCTCCTCCCTTGCTTTGGCCCACATGCTCATCTCAAGTGACCCCTTCAGGTGCTGGGAGCCTCTCCAATCACCCACTACCACCACCATGCACCTGTAACTGGCCGGGGCTAAAGCCTGCAGTAGAGAGAGACTGAAGCCCTATCCTTGATGCCAACTAACTGTCCACAGTGGCCTGTGATCACAACAGCTGCAACAATAAGTATACTTTCAATTTGGCTGAGACTTAACTGGTATGGTAGAAAGCCTCTAAGATGGCCTCCAAGGATCTCCATCTCCTGGTATTCACACCCTTGAGTAGTCCATGTTGTCTCAGGATTGGTCTGTACGACCAATAGCTTATGGCAGAGGTGATGGTGTGTCACTTCTGAGATTAGGTTATAAAAGACCCTGTGGCTTCTATCTTGGGCTCTCTCTCTCTCTGACCACCTGCTCTGGGGAAAACCAGTTGTCACGTCATGAGGGCACTCAGGTAGCGTATGGAGAGGCCCCTGTGGTGAAAATGGAGGTCTCCAGCCACCAGCCAGCAAGGAACTGCAGCTTCTTGCCAGCAAGTTCATGAGTGAGGTTGGAAGTGGATTCACCATCCCCAGTTAAGCCTTGAGATGGCAGCAACCCTGGCTGACAGTTTGACTACATCTCTGTTGGGGATCTGGAACCAGAGGCACTGAGCTATGTTGAACCCAGATTCCTGACCCATAGAAACTATGAGATAATAAATAAATGTGTATTGTTTTAAGCTGTGAAGTTTTCAGATAATTTGTTACACAGCAACAGATGACTAACACAACTGACTTCAGTTCCATGAGGGCAGAGTCTGGACCTTATTCATCTTCAGAGCCTCAGTGTTCAACTGAGAGCTCAATATATGTTTGTAGATTTAACACTGGATTACCCATCCTCACATGACAGATAAGGAAATAGATCAGAAGCTCAGGGGGATAGAGGTGGGATTAGAACTCAGGGTAGCGTTCCCATGCCCATTCCAACCACCTTCAATGGATCTCTGCCCTGACTCTCTGCAGGACTGCCTCTACGGGTGTCTCTCTCAGAACTGGAGATGTGGGTATCTGAGATAGGTAATGGTGTGCATTCAACAGTAGCTACTGAGCACCTGGATGCCGTGCCTGGATGGAGTGGGCTTGATGATGCAGACATGAGGATGGAGGAAGCAGGGCCTGCTGGTGAGGAGCTCACAGCTGGCCAGCATTCTTTATCAGATACCTGTCTCCTTGCCCACTTACTTTTACATGATCCAGACCTGGCAGCATCCACAATGCTTTAGTAACAGGCTTTCATGAGACTGGATAAGGGACAGGATGACCTCCAAAGGCCCTAGCACATAGTGTAGGGTCTGCCACATAGATGATGTTCAGTGAGAATGGAATGAATGAGTGAATGAGTGAATTAATGATGAGACAATGAGTCAATATATCAATGAGTGAAGGGAAATGCTGTGCTCCAGGCAAGAACACGCTAGCTCCCTGAGCCACATGTGCATACTGACACCTCCTTCTTGGGCACCCCCAGCCACCTGCTGTCCTTTCTTTCTCAGACCCCACTCCAGGATGGGGGGTTCACCCATGTTATTGGCCAGACTTGGTGAACTTCATTCATTCATCAGTTTAATGGATTGAATTGTGTCCCCCAAAAATATGTGTTGGAATCCTAACCTCTATACCTGTGGATGTATTCCCATTTGGGAATAGGGTTTGTTATGTTAATAAGACCCTATCAGTGTAGGATGTGTCTTAAATGTAACCACTTTTGAGATATAAAAAGAACAGATGAGCCATAGAACAAGCAAGCACAAATGGAAGAACACTAGATGCCACGTGGAGATTCTAAGGAATGCCAAAAAGAACACTAGAGAAGCTGAGACAAGGATTTTCCCCCAGAGCCGACAGAGAGAAAGCCTTCTCCTAGAGCTGGTGCCCTGAATTTGGACTTGTAGCCTTCTGAACTGTGAGAAAATAAATTTGTTTGTTAAATTCATCCACGTGTGGCATTTCTGTTACAGCAGCACTAGGAAACTAAGACAATCAGCATCTCCTAACAAAGCCTTTTAGAAAAACACAGGCACAGCCCTGCCACATGCAAACACTAAACACTCCCTGCTGGCTTCATCTTTCTCCCATTTAGAACACCAGTGAGACAGATTGGAGAAAAAGCTCGAATTAAGAAACACAGAACTGGCTCAGGGAAGTGAGTCCCTCATCCATCACCTGCCTCCCTCTGGCCCAGCCTCCCTGTGATGGGTAGCTCTCTGCCCTTAGGCTGCAATAGAAGCTGACATGCCTTTTGGGAAGACCCCTTCCCAACTGTGTTAGAGTCCTATTTCTAATTCATCCATTTACATGTGAAGCTGAAGGTCAGTTTCCCAAACCTCCCAATTTCAGTAAGGTCACCTGGCAACACAAGAGAGCTCTCAACCACTGTGAATCTCTCTCTCCATCCCTCTGTCTTTGTCACTCTGTCTCACTGTATCTCCCCAGTGCAATTCCTCAAGAAGAGGATGTTCTAGTTGAGGAAGGGGGCCCTCTGGGGCCTGCCCTTGTGCGCCTTGAGATGGCCAGTCCCAAGCTGGGGCCGTGCAGTGGTGAGGAAAGGACCAGCACCCTCTACTCAGAGACCTGCAAGGCATCCAGTGTCCCTACCAACTCCCAACCAACCACTTCCAAGCCTTCTGTGCACAGATACTGTCCCTCTGATTGTTCCTGTCCTCAGGTCACCATGGTGACAGGCACTAGAAGCGCTGATGCTATTTTCCAGAATGGACAGACATCCCCCCTACCCTGAGGACAGCCTTCCCAGAGCCCCCCTTGATGGCTCTCTCCACCCCCACCCCTAGTTAGCTACAGGGCTCTCCAGCTCCTCATTGCCTCTTTGGCTGCCCCCAGTGTGAAGAGGCCTGGGAAGGGAGGGGCTGGGCCCTGAGGGAGGAGAGACGAGGGAGGAGGGTGGGAGCTGGAGCTGTGTGCAGAGGCTAAGCACAGCTGCTGGGGACCTGAGCCTGCTGCGCTGGGACTGCAGGGGCCCGAAGAGATACAGCCCAGGCTAGAGAACTTCACAACATGGCCTGCAGTGGGGCCCAGAGCTCCAGTGCCTGCTGCACCTTTAAGGTCCTGCCCCTCTGTGGAGCTGGGTACCCTCAAGCCCGTTAGATCTACTTTTCTACACAGGAGCTGTACAGAGCAAACTGGCCAAGAAACAGCAGCACAAAGGAGTGAAGTGCAAGGACAGGGGGCAGGGAGGCCGAGAAGGACAGACAGGGCACAGAGCCATGGGGGCCAGGGCACCCTGGGCACTTCCTGAAGAGATGGGCCGGCATTCCTGGTCCCTGAACAACCTTGCAAAGGTGCAGAGGCAGGAGCCAGGATGAGGTTGGGGAGGGTATCCAGGGAAGAATCTGGCTGTGTCTGGGGTGGAAGTCCCTGGTGCATGGGGCTGGCCCAAAGGGATGAGCAAGAGTTCTCCTGGAGATCGGGGGCAGCAGTGGTCAGAGTGGCCTGAGGCAGGTGAGTGAGGGATGAGAGGAGTGAATGAATGAGTGGCAAAGCTCAAGATCGGGAGGCTGGGGTGCAGGGTCCTGTGGGAGGGAGATTAGGGGGCAGGGCCTGCTCTCTGCCCCCTCCTTGGTGACTGCCTGTGGGTACCTCCAGAGGAAGGGCTGTTGCATCTGGTGTCTGGTAGCATGAGGGGTTCCAGCCCCCATCCCACCCCTCCACCCCTGCCCTTCATTGAATCCCACATGGTGAGAGGCAGAAGCACAACCAGAAATGTTCCAGCAAAAAAAAAAGACACGATGGTTCTCAGCAAACTTTTTTGGCTAGAACATTTCCAGCTGGGCTCCAGGCACATCCGTGGTCCACCCCTTTCCTTGGTTGGCCTCTGGCCACCCCACCCACATCGCTCTCCTCCAGCCCCTTCTCTTCATCATCACATGACAGCGCCATAGCCCCTCAGCCCGCCTCCCCTCCCCAGTGAGGTCCAGGACTCCCCATTTCCCTTGGGGCCATGGGCTTCCAGGACTGGGCGCGGGGATCTATCCCCATAGGGTCTTAAGTATTTAATGCCAGTGCCATGACCTCCAATGGTATATGTTGTGGTGAGAGTGGGTATATTTGGCCAGATGAGGGTGGAGGTCTCTGCTTCCACTAAGGAAGCATGACCCCCACAGTGCTATGACGCCCCACTGGCAGTGGGTGCTGTGCCCAGGAGGGAGTTATCCAGTGGGCCCTGCCTGTTGGCCTAAAGCCAGGTCCTTAGTCCCAAATTGGCCTCCGGGGAGCACCTGATGGCAGCAGTGTAAGGAGGGGTCAGGGTCTCCCCCTCTCCCACCCTTCCACAGGTCCCGGGTGGAGGAAAGGGAGGTGAATGATGGTAGGTCTTACCCCAGCCTATGCTCAGATAGAGCCTGAAGATGCGCTGCTCTGAGAAGACTGAGAGGGCCAGCAGCGTGTATAGGTACACTCCCTCGACCAGGAGCCAGTAGTAATTGGCCGCTACGCAGTACTGCATGAGCAGGAACACCAGGCGGCAGCCCGCAGAGTCCTGGGGGCAGAGGAATGGTCCATAGGGGACAACAGCTCTGCCCCCTGCCTCCCTTGACCCCCCCTCCCTGTCCTGCCCCAGCTGCTATCCTGTCCAGGGCAAATGGAGGATGAGAACCTAATATCATCTGACCAGGGCTAGTACTAAGAACTTTACCTGCTTTTGAGCACTGAATCTTCACTAACCTGAGTGGAAGAAACAAATATTATCCCCATATAGATGAAAAAATTGACATCAGAGAAGTGAAGCGACTTGCCCAAAACAATGCAGCTGTTGAGTGGCAGAGCTGGGATTCAAACCCAGATCTGTCTCCAAAGACCACTCCTGTGTCAGACTGAGAACTCCTTAAGGCAGGGCAATATCTCCCTCCTCAGACTGGGAGTTCTCCATGGTGGACTGCCTCTCTTATCAGACTGGGGGCTCCTGAACCTCAGGGCTGTGTCTCCTTCCTCAGACTAGGAGCTCTCCATGGCGGGCTGCCTCTCTCATCAGACTGGAGGCTCCCTGAGGTCAGGGTGGGTAGGTCTTGCCTTTTCTTGCCCCAGGCCTGGGTGGGGTGGGGGAAGCAGGAATTCCCTGACCATCCATCCCTCCTCAGGCCCCTCGTAAACATGACCACACACCTGGTAGGAGAGGAGCCCATCCCACTGGTGCTGCTGGGCAGCCGTGCTGTACATCCACTTGAGGGCTGTATCCTTGATGAAGACGGACAGAGCTCGGAGGATGAAGGATGCAAACAGGTTCAGGTGGATGTAGTTGCGGGTGCAGTGCAGGTGTCTGCAGGAGCAAGCAGGGCCCTTCTCTGACAAGATGGCCAGCAGTTCAGCTCTACAAAGCTCGGCTATCAGGCTAACACATACACATGCAGGTTTCCAGCTCTGGGCTTGTGCTCATGTCTTCCTTCCTCTGAGCATGCCCTCTTCCCTTCAACTTGGAAAATTCTTTGGGTCCAACTCAAGTCCTGACTCTCCATGAAGCCTTCAGTTGTGTAGTCACTGCCTCCTCCTCCCATCCCACTTTCTATCCTTCTCTCTGCACCATCTTCCTTTATACAAAGTCATGTATAACCAAACTGATTTATGTGTGAGGATTGGTTTCCCCAGTGGGGACTTTGCTTTGCTTCTTGATGACAGGGCCCATGTCTTACATGTCTCCTACCTTGCAAAGGTAGATTGGGGCCAGGCACATGGTAGGAATTAAAGAAGTATTGGATATAATTTCAATATCCTCTCATGTAAACACTCTTAGCAAGCTGAAAATACAAGGGCATTTCTTAACCTGATAAAGGGTATCAACCAAAACCAAGAGC
>NW_004444001.1:4034604-4043166 GCF_000243295.1 Trichechus manatus latirostris | reverse complement strand
TATGCTACATTTTTTTAAATCCCTTCAGAAAAATTACAAGACAAAGAGCTCAGTTTCTGTTATGAGCCCGGCTTTCCCATTTCTCCACCTTGTGGTAAACCTTTCACCTCAACAGACCTGGAAGGAGTGACCCGGAAGCAGGGCTTTGAACCAGTTCTTTCCGGTTCAAAGCTTTGCTGCAAATTTGCATTTCTAACAAGTTCCCAGGTGATGCTAATGCTGCCGGTTAGGAACCAATTCTGAGAACCTATAGCAGAGCAGTGGTTCTCAAAATTTATCATACGTAAGAATCACCAGGGGGTCTTGTTAAAATGTAGATCCTGATCAGTATATCTGGGATGGAATGCACGTTCTCAGCAGGGGTTTGAACCGGCATGAACTGGTTCAAGGCCCTGGATAAATTCCAGAGCTTCTGTATAGAAAGCATGGCAGGCCTGGAAGAGAACTGCCAAAGCTCCAAAAAGCACGTTCCTGGGATGCCAAGGTGTGGGCAGGGTTTCCGGGACAGCTTTACACACACACACACACACACCCTGCCTCAGGCCTGTCTGAGAAAATCTCAAGTTTCCTACTCTGGCAGCCAGCCACACATGACCATGTATTGCCCTGAGGGCTGGGCCGTGTTGCTTAATTTCTCTATTTCCTTCTTGGAGACTCTGTTTGCTCTTCTGAAAAAGGAATTCTCGCCTCCACATGGGATACCTGGGTTTGAGTCCCAGATAACGCACCTCATGCACAGCTACCAGCTGTCTCTCAGTGGAGGCTTGTGTGTTGCTCTCATGCTGCACAGGTTTCAGCAGAGCTTCCAGAGACTAAGAAGAAATACCTGATGACCTACTTCTAAAAATCAATGAAAATCCTATGGATCGCAATGGTTCTATCTGCAACCAATCTTGGGAATAGTGCAGGTTTCGTTCCATCATGCAGCTAACAACAATCACAGGGTTGTTATGAGGATTAAATAAATTAGTGTACATAAGGTGATTGGAGCCACGCATGGCACATAATAAACACCATATATCAGCTCTCTCAAAAAAAAAAAGCAACTTGCAGAAAAATATGTACAGCACAGTATTATTTATACAATAACATTAAAAATTTGCAAAACCATGTTATATATTTTTATACATATTTACACATGTACTAAGAGTATAAAGAAATTCATGGGAATTATAAGTGCCACGTTAGAGTGTTACCTCTGGTGGGGGTGGGGCAGAGAGAGGGACTTGATCAGAGAGGGTTACTCAGGGAATTGTAACTCTATGGCTATGGGTGGTGTATGCCTGGATGATAATATCAATCACTGTATTTTTGAATCTCTGAAATATTTCATAATAAAAGGAGGGACTATTCATTGAGTGAATGCCTTTACTGAGCACTATCTCTGTGCCTGGAGTCCCCAGATGGTGCAAACAGTTAACGCATTCAGCTGCTAACTGAAAGGTTGGTGGTATAAGTCCACCCAGAGGTGCCTTGGAAGAAAGGCTTGGCGGCCTACTTCCAAAAAAATCAGCCATCGAAAACCTTATGGAGCACAATTCTACTTTGACATACATGGGGTGCCATGAGTTAGAATTGACTCCATGGCAATTGGTTTTTTTTTTTTTTTTTTGGACTCTGTGCCCAGCATTGTGCCAAGTGCCTTGGGGGTGACTGAGGGGATGCTGCCTCTTTTGTTCTTGCTGGCTGGTGTCCCAGGGTTCCTACCCTAAGAATCCCTCTTGTCCTTTAACCCAGCTCCCCTGACCCACCCTCACTAGGCACAGAGGAAAGGGCAACAACCTGACACTCTGTCCCCAGCTCCTGGTCTGAAAGAAATGTGTCATCTAGGTTAGACCTAAGGAGGAACTTTTCCACTAGGGCTGACAAGCTCCAAAGAGAGCCGAATCTCTAAGCCCTGAGATCTTTCCTAAAATCATTCTGAATTCCTGATCATTTAAGTTACACATCCTCATTGAAGAGGATTTCCTGGGATTTTTCAGTAATCCTGCCATCCATTGTTAAGGTTTGGGGGGTGTGTGCATGTGTTTGCAGTATTATATGCACATATTTACATAGTGGAGATTAGACTAAGTATACCATGCTGTATCCTGTGTTTTAAACTTCATATTCTATGGCAAGGGCTCTTTGAGATGTCTCAAGAGAAGAATGTGGGCTGACCTGGTTTGAGACTGCCAGCATTTGTTGCTTTGATTTGGTCAAAGACTCACTTCTCTATTTGGGGGACAGACAGACAGGAAGAAGCAGCCCCCTCCCGTGGTCCAGGCCCCCTTACCTAAATCCTAGAAGGATGGCTGAAGCTATGACCAGAGCCGAGAAGGAGAGTGCGTAGCCCACCGTGTAGATGATGTAAAGGGACAGGAGCTGCTCCTCCGGGCTGCTCTGTGCGCACACAGGGGACACAGGTGTATACAGGGCAGCCCACGGCCCTCTCTCCCCCATCCTTCTTTCCCATGGGACAGGGGCCTAAGTCAGGCCCCACTGGGGATCCCAGAACAAAGAATGGCAACGTTCCTCGGGATTTCTAGGGCCCTGTTACGAGCCAGAGAGGTGAACACACACCACATTTGTCCTGAAACACGGGATGCAAAGCTCCCAGAGGCGAGGGATGGATGAGATGACCACAGATGGGCCCACCAGAAGCCCTGGGTTTCTGCTCGGCTGAAGCTGGGACCCGTGCAACCCCCTCCCAGGATGAGAATCCCCTCTTCAACTCACTCTCTCTCCTCGCTTGGACTCCTCGCACTCCGACAGGTCCCTCCAGGGCAGGCTGGAGTTGTCCTTAAGCAGCCACAGGCCCTCAGCTGTGCAGAACCGGTACACATGGCCCTGCAGCACTGGGGGTGAGGAGACCAGACAGCTGAGCCTCGGTCTGGGCTGGGCACCCACCCAGCCGCTAGATGCCCCTCATTCCTCCCCATCCTGGGGTCACTACTGCTTCCCAGAACTGATCCCTCTGAATTAGTAATACTCTCCTACTCCCTAAACACACACATACTTGCACTTCCACCCCTGCTGTATGCCCCACCAGCCCAGAAAGAGGAAAGGACGTCACTAAGCTGGGGGGCTACCCAGCCCCACCCTTAGCCTTTCCTCTCAGCCACCCTAGGATGCAGCTTGATGAATCTACGTCTTTGAAATGAGACGAGTCTAGCCCATTTCCATGCCCCTGCCTCCAGCCTCAAATCACGTGCTGACACGGTCTGGTGCTGACCAGCAATGGCCCTGCCAGCCCCACAGCCACCTGATGCCATTTCTGATTTGATTTTCAGGACTCAGCACCCACATCCCTGCCACAATCCTCGTGTAGAACAGACCTTGAGAACAAAGCTGACATTGAGCTCCTGAGAGAAAGAAAAAGAGGTAGACCTCAGTCTGATGGGGAGACACAGTCCTGCCCTCAGGGAGCCCCAGTCTGAGGGGGAGATACAGCCCTGCCCTCAGGGGCCCCAGTCTGAGGGGGGCTACCCAGTCCGTGCTCTCAGGGAACTCCCAGTCTGAGAGGCAAGGCACAGTCCCAGGCTTCAGGGAATCAAGCCTCTCACAGAAAAAAATGAAAACATCCTCAAAAAGGAATAGCATGAATGCAAATGAACAGAGATCAAACAAACACAGACCCAGAAGGACCAGGGGTGAGGCGCTTCCCTGTACCCATTCACATCACATCTGAGTATCTGGGCTGAGGTAGCCCCCTCACCATGCCCCACTCTCACCCACCCAAGGGAGGTAGGTGGCTTGTGGCCCCAGATTTGATATGAGGCCGAGACAGGGAATAAGGTGCTTAGCTGCATCTGGAAAGAAACACCTCATTACCTCCCTTAAGGAGAACTTGGGTGGACACCAGGGTCAGTAGAACCGGACAAACTGGGGGGTACTAGGGGATCAAGGAAGGAAGCTGGAGCCAGAAGAGAATTTGGCTAGAAGATGTTGAAGACCAGCTTCCCCAGCCGTGGGAGGAAGGTGCTTGGGCCAAGTGCGGGGGAGAATGGAGAAGCTGCTGAGGCCCTGGTAGCAGTGGTAGTCGGTAGCAGTAAGAACTGTGTCTCAGTGGTGGGAAGATGCTTATTAGCACCTGAGGGGGTAGGTGCCAGTCCCAGGGTCTACCCCTCAAGGGCCCAGGAGAGGCAGCAGTCATCTAGCCCAGGGGCTGTATTTTACAGACCCTAAAGCTGAGATCCCACCCACCAGTGTTACGAGGCAGGCCAGAGCTTTACTGCAGGGCCCAGTCATACCTTGACTTTCTCTAGCACCCCGCAGTCGACCCTTCTTCCTTAACACTGATCCCTGCCACCCAACACAGCCTCCTGCTCTTTCTTCTCCTTCTTCGCCTCTCCTTTTCATAAACAGATTGTTATGGATTGAAATGTACCCCCCTCAAAGAGATATGTTGAAGTCCTAACTCTTGTACCTATGAATATGGCCTTATTTGGAAATAGTTCTCTGTTTGAAGATGTTATCAGTTAATGAGGTCATACTGGGGTGGGGTGGGTCCTAATACAATCTAGTGGTGTCTTAAAAAAGAGGAAACCAGACACAAGACGGAGACACACAAGGGGAAGACGCCTGTGAAGATGCATTTACAAGCTCAAAATGCCAAGAGATGCCTGGGGCTACCAGACGTTGGAGGAAATAAGGAAGGATCTTCCCCTAGAGCCAACTGAGAGAGCATGGCTTTGCTGCCGCCCTGAATTCAGACTCCCAGCCTCCAGAACTGTGAGACAATAAAATTCTGTCCTTTAAAGCCACCCATTTTGTGGTATTTTGTTACAGCAGCCCTAGGAAGCTAAGACACAAACCCTGTGCCGCTCCATCTCCAGGAGACAAAAGTGATGTGGTAATACCGTGGGGTGAATTAGTTTACAGCATTACTTATTCCGGAAGAAACCGCATTTTAAAAGAGGCTTGACCTGGAAGAGAAACAAAGCCTGAAAGCTAATGATGGGACTTCCAGCAATGAGAAGAACAGGTGGGAGGACCTATCCCAATGCCCCTCTGATAGATTTATGGACAAAATCAGGCATATACAAAAGCAGAGAACAGAGGCACACGGTTTGGTTTCAGCATCTTGAAGGTCCCCTTGGGCCCCAAATGCCTCTCTTATCTGCGGTGTGGATGCCTGAAATTCTTCACTAGGGGTCAGGTCTTCTGATATGAGGCAAAGCCTGTCTTTAGCTGTAGACACCCCCAGAACAGTTGTCTGGGAGCTGGCTGGCTCCATGGGGGAATGAGACGGATGTCAGACCTTTTTCTGGTGGCCTGTTTTGATAGGAGGAAAGGAGGGAAAGAGGAGGACATGGTGATGAAGCCTCAGGGCATGGTAAATGTAGACCATCTAACTCGCAACTGACCCAGGACTCAGCCCCATTAGTGTGACATTAATAACACCCACTTGCCATAGCTGGCACTGGGCCTGACATACAGTTAACAAACAAAAACAGTTGAGACGATTCTATTCTGACTCATGGCAATCCATAAGTAGAAGTGTCCTCCACAGGGTCTTCAAGGAAGCAGAATACCAGGCCTTTCTTCCAAGGCACCTCCGGATGGTTTTGAACCACCAACCTTTTAGTTAGTAGTCAAGTGCTTAACTGCAGCACCCAGGGACTCCTGACATACAGCAGGCACTCCATAATTGTTGGTTCCCTCCCTACGTGCCCCTTACATGCCTTCTCTGTAGGCTGTGCCTTCACAGACTTGGTTTTTGAGCACCTGCTGTATGCCTGACACCTTACAAGGTAGGCAAGGTTAACCCCATTATACAGATTAAAAAACAGCCTCTGAGAAGCCAAGTGACTTTCCCAAGATTATCCAGCCAGGAAGCAGAAGAGTCAGGGTTCAAACTCCTGGTTCTCTGATTCCAGAGACCAAAACTAAACAGAAAAACTCAGGGCTATCAGTCAACAATGGCCATGTGCCATTTCTCCTCTATGCTTCCCCTGGACTTGGGTTTCTGGATATTCAGTCCCCTGCCAGAGGGTCCTATTTGCCTGTGCAGACCCCAGTAGCCTGTGCTGACTTCCTGGGCACTCTGTTCAGGGCCAGCTTTGGGCGTTGTGGGGGGGTGGGGGGGCGAGTTGGTGTGTGCACAGATGTGTGCGTTACTGGCACAGTGTCAAGGGATCACTGTGTCCCTGAGAAGCTCCCTGAGACTGTGTATTCTGTCAATTATCCTTCATTAGCATCCTCCAATATTAAAAGTCAGGGCTGGTTCCTGGCTGGGACCATGGTCCCCAGACACCCATCTTGGCTGGGGCAGTGTGTGGGGGGTCATCCAGGCACAGCTCTGCTTATCAGCCCAGCTTTATCTGCCCCGGGTTGTTGTTGTTATTAGGTGCCCTTGAGTCAGTTCTGGCCCACAGGGATCCTATGTACAACAGAAGGAAACACTGACTGGCCTGGCACCATCCTCACAATTGTTGCTAAGTTTGAGCCCATTGTTGCAGCCTCTGTGTCAGTCTATCTCACTGAGGGGCTTTCTCTTTTTCACTGACCCTTTATATTACCAAGCATTATGTCCTCTATGGACTAGTCCCTCCTAACAATATGTCCAAAGTACGTGAGACAAGGTCTTATCATTCTTATTTCCAAGGGGCACCCTAGCTGTACTTCATCCAAGACAGATTTGTTCATTCTTCTGGCAGTCCATGGTTGTCATGGATTGAATTATGTTCCCCAAAAATATCTGCCAACTTGGCTAGGCCATGATTCCCAGTACTGTGTGATTGTCCACCATTTTGTCATCTGACGTGATTTTCCTATGTTTTGTAAATCCTACCTCTATGATGTTAATGAGGCAGGATTAGAGGCAGTTATGTTAATAAGGCAGGAGTCAATCTACAAGATTAGGTTGTGTCTTAAGTCAATCTCTTTTGAGATATAAGAGAGAAGTGAGCAGAGAGACATGGGGCCCTCATACCACCAAGAAACAAGAGCTAGGAAAGTAGTGCACCCTTTGGACCTCGGGTCCCTGCGCTGAGAAGCTCCTCGACCAGGGAAAATTGATGACAAGGACACTCTCCCAGAGCCCAGAGAGAAGAAAGCCTTCACCTGGAGCTGGTGCCCTGAATTCGGACTTCTAGCCTATGAGAGTGAGAGAATAAACTTCTGTTTGTTAAAGCCATCCACTTGTGGTATTTCTGTAATAGCAGCAGGAGATAACTAAGACAATGGTATATTCAATATTCTTCACCAACACCATGCTTCAAAGGCATCAATTCTTCTTCGGTCTTCCTTATTCATTGTCCAGCTTTCACATAAATATGAGGCGACTGAAAATACCATGGCTTGGATCAGGCACACCTTAGTTGTCATGGATTGTATTGTGTCCCCCAAAAATATGTGTATAAATTTGGCTAGGTCATGATTCCCAGTATTGTGTGATCGTCCACCACTTTGTCATCTGATGTGATCTTCCTATGTGTTGTAAAACCTACCTTATGATGTTAATGAGGTCGGATAGGCAGCAGTTATGTGAACTCAATCTACAAGATTAGATTGTGTCTCAAGCCGATCTCTTTTGAGATATAAAAGAGAGAGGTGAGCAGACAGACTGGGAGACCTCATACCACCAAGAAAGCAGCACCAGATGCATAGGTCGTCTTTTGGACCCAGGGTCCCTGTGCCTGAGAAGCTCTTTGACCAAGGGAAGATGATGACGAGGATCTTCCTCCAGAGTTGACAGAGAAAGCCTTCCCCTGGAGCTGATGCCCTGAGTTTGGACTTGTAGTCTACTAGACTGTGAGAGAATAAATTTCTCTTTGTTAAAGCCATCTACTTGTGGTATTTCTGTTACAGCAGCACTAGATACCTAAGACATTAGTCCTCAAAATGACATCTTTGCTTTTTAACACTTTCAAGAGGTCTTCTGCAGCAATGTGTTGTTTTGTTTCTTGACTGGTGCTTCCATGGGCGTTGACTGTGGATCCAAGTAAAATAAAATCCTTGACAACTTCAATATTTTCTCTTTTTATCACAGTGTAGCTTACTGGTTCAGTTGTGAAGATTTTTGTTTTCTTTATGTTGAGGTGTAATCCATACTGAAGGTTGTGGTCTTTGATCTTCATCGGTAAGTGCTTCAAGTCCTCTTTCCTTTCTGCAAGCAAGGTTGTGTCATATGCATATCGCAGTTGTTAATGAGTCTTCCTCCAATCCTGATACCACATTCTTCTTCATATAGTTCAGCTTCTCGGATTATTTGCTCAGCATACAGACTGAATAAGTCTGGTGAAAGGATACAATCCTGATGCACACCTTTCTTGACTTTAAACGACACAGTATCCCCTTGTTCTGTCCAAACAACTGCCTCTTGGTCTATGTACAGGTTCCTCAGGAGCACAATTAAGTGTTCAGGAATTCCCATTCTTCGTAATGTTATTCATAATTTGTTATGATTGAATGCCTTTGCATAGTCAATAAAACACAGGTAAACATCTTTCTGGTATTCTCTGCTTTCAGCCAGGATCCATTTGACATCAGCAATGATATCCCTGGTTCCACGCCCTCTTCTGAATCTGCTTGAATTTCTGGCCATTCCCTGTCGATGTACTGCTGCAACCGTTTTTT
>NW_004444001.1:4027586-4033633 GCF_000243295.1 Trichechus manatus latirostris | reverse complement strand
GCGTATTCCTCATCTGGCGAGGTCCATGTGTATAGTTGCCATTTGTGTTGTTGAGAAAAGGTATTTCCCATGAATAGGTCATTGGTCTTGCAAAATTCTATCATGTGATCTCCAACATCGTTTCTATCACCAAGGCCTATTTTCCAACCACCAGTGCTCTTTGTTTCCAACTTTCACATTCCAGTCACCAGTAATTATCAATGCATCTTGACTACATGTTTGATCAATTTCAGACTGCAGAATTTGGTAAAAATCTTCAATTTCTTCCTCTTTGGCATTAGTAGTAGGTGGGTAAATTCGAATAACCATCGTATTAACTCGTCTTCCTTGTAGGCGTATGGATATTATCCTATCACTGACAGCACTGTACTTCAGGATAGGTCTTGAAGTGTTCTTTTCAACAATGAATATGACATTGTTCCTCTTTAATTTGTCATGCCTGCCATAGTAGACCATATGATTGTCTGATTCAAAATGGCCAGTATCAGTCCATTTCAGCTCACTAATGTGTAGGATATTGATCTTCAGTCATTTCATTTTTGACAACTTCCAATTTTCCTAGATTTATACTTTTTACATTCCACGTTTCAATTACTAACGGATATTTGCAGCTGTTTCTTCTCATTTTGAGTTGTGCCACATCAGCAAATGAAGGTCCCGAAAGATTTACTCCATCTACATCATTAAAGTCAACTCTGCTTTGAGGAGGAAGCTCTTCCCCAGTAGTATTTTGAGTGCCTTCCAAGCTGAGGGGCTCATCTTCCGGCACTATATCTGATGATGTTCCACGGCTATTCATAAGGTTTTCACTGGCCAACTTTTTCAGAAGTAGATCGCCAGGTCCCTCTTCCCAGTCTGTCTTAGTGTGGAAGCTCCACTGAAACCTGTCCACCATGGGTGATCCTGCTGGTATTTGAAACACGAGAGGCATAGCTTCCAGCATCACAGCAACACACAAGCCACCACAGTATAACAAACTGACAGACAAGTGGTGATCTGGCCTGGAAGGAACTAGTAAATCACAGCTGGGGGCTTGGCTTAGGTCTTGTCAACACAGGGAAGCGGCCAAATGCCAGGAGGCCCAAGGATATTTTATTAAGTCAGACCCTGGTGCTGGAAATAAAACCCCTAATTAAACACTTCCCCTCCCGGAAACTGCTGAGGCGCCTGTAATCAAGCTAACAGCTGCCCTTCCACGTGCATGTGGGCACTGAGGGCTGTGAAGAGCTGCTCATGAATCCATTAGCTCCTGTACCCTGGCAACAAGGGCAGCCGTCAAGGGTTACTGTGCTCCCATTTTACAGGAAAGCCGAGACTCAGGTCCCACAGTTAGAAAGTGGTGGGATGGGGGCTCGCAGTAGCGGGGGGATAGTGTATAGCATCATGGCCCAGGAGAGGGAGTTTTGGTTCTGACTACACAGACTTAAGTTTAAACACTGGTTCTTCCCTCACCAGCTGTGGGACCTTGGGCAGCTCACTCCACCTCCCCTGGGCCTCAGTTTCCTCATCTGTAAAATGGGAACCATAATGACTTCCCAGATCTGTGGTGTGAGGTGCCTGATGCATAGTAAGCCTTCAATATGTGGCCACAGTGGAGTCCCTGCTGCTGCCTCCACCCTGATTTCTCAAAGAGGCACTTTTTCACTGCAGCTGGAGATGGAGCTTATGACATTACCTCAGCCCAGAACTCCTCCAGGTCTCCATCTCCCCTTGGCAACCCTGGCCTGTGGTAAAAGCTCCCAGCTCAACATCACTCAGAGGAGGCATCTGTCAGAGTTTCCAAGAACTGTGAATGACAGGTGATTTTAAAAGCATTTTATGACTCTCATATAATTAGAACTAAGCTAACAAACAGGTATGGATCAGGAAGGGGTGCAGCTAATGAGGCTGGAATGATTTGTAATGAGCACATCAGCTGTTTGTGGGTAAACCAGGCTGTTGAAGGGCCCTCAGGCAGTCAACAGGCTCTCTGCAGCCACTCAAACCTCCTCCTCAGAAATCTTGTTTACACTAGGCATTTTCTTTGAAAAATCTTCTTTCCTTGGCTCACCTGCTCCAGCCCTCTTGACAAAATCCTGAGCCTCAAATTCTAAATAGAGAAGTCAGGCTTCAAGAGCCTGGCTGGAGGCCCTGGGATATTATGTAGCCCTGAAGCTTGAGACTGGCCCCATCTCCAAGGCTGCTTGGATGTCCCTTCTGGAGGGCTCTCCTTCCCCCTTCTCCATCTGTCTGTCGTTTCAGGCCCAGTCCAACGTCCCCTCTCCCTGGAAACCTTCCTGATGCCACACGCCAGGCAGAAGAGGTGACTCTGTCCTCCCTCCACCACAGAACTGGGAAGTCATTATGGTTCCCATTTTACAGATGAGGAAAGTGAGGCCCAGGGAGGTGAAGTGAGCTCCCCAAGGTTCCATAGCTGGTTGATAGCAGAACCAGGACTTGCCATTTCATGACCTACCATTTCTCAAGACTGCCTGGGCTGCTGACCCATACATCACTATAGTGGGGGGTCCACCTCCTCCCCAAAACACACACACCCACACACACCCACACCCACACACCCACACACCCACACCCACACCCACACCCACACCCACACCCACACCCACACACACACGGACAGCCCCCTTAACATCATCTTGGCATCCCTAGCTCCTGTCACAAACCCAGCATGGGGGCCAGTAAATGCTTTGAATTTAATTCTTTCTCTGGTCTCTTACTCCTCTGCCTTGCTCTGCATCCCAGAAGGCTGACCTCTGTGGGCAACATCATTTGGACTCCCTGCCCTCTATTGGGTTTGGCCAACGGGAGGCACCAACAGGAGACAGGAGGGTGGGAGGAGAGAGAGGTTGGGGTATTTCTCCCCTGCTCCCTCCCTGTCTTGGTTCTGAGGTTCTGGCTGTGGCTTTGCCCCTGTGTGGTCACAGTTTTGCTGGGTGGCCTCTCCATCATGGTTCCAGCCCCCATGGGGGTCCCTGTAACCCCATTCCTGCCCCTCACTTCTCAGGTCTGGGTATAGTAAGTCTTCCCACTGTTGTAGTCCCTGGGTGCGTTATATTTCTGGCCCCTTAACCCTGCTCAGTCTCTGTAAGTGGCCCCTGCATCAGTTTCCCTTCAAAATCCCAGCTGAGTATGTTTTCTGCTAGGGCCCCACCTGATACAACCCCCTTCTTTCTGCCCCTCCCCAACATACACTGTGAAGTTTCTCCACAGGCTACTCCCTCAACTAGATCAAGAAAACTGCAGAACTGCCCCCGCCTAGTCCCACAAGCCCTGGGTGGGCGTCAGGGAAGCCCCCGGTCCAGCCTCTGTCAACGGGAGTGCCCAAGACAGGCCAGAGATAGCAGTTCTGCTGCTGGAGCTCGTGGCGGGCGTCTCTGCGGGTCCCTACCTCAGAGAGAGGGGATAGGGAGGCAGTGCTGGTAATTCTGAGTGTCAAAAAACAGAGTAAATTAGCCTGGTGAGCTGGGAGGGCAGGGGGTGGGGGGAGAGGCTGGCAGGGGGCCTGTGCAGTAGCCGTTATCTTCATGGAGAAAGCAATAAAACCATGTTCGCTCATAAACGGGCACCACCAGGACCTATTTCCTGCTCAAATAAAATTAAAGGTGATGGATGGAGCCGCAAGCGCAGGCAGAGCTGGGGGCGGCTTAGCGCTGAGTGATGGGCCCTGTCCTGCGCCTGGCTCCCTGGGGTCTAGAGGTCTGGAAGAGGCTGGCCAACCACTGGTCCCAAACCTTCAGGAGCCACAGAAAGTGTGTGTTTGGGGTCGGGGGGACTCAGGAGGGATATGGTGAGAAAAAATCACAGCTACCATTTCTTGAGGAACTACAATCCACCCAACACCCCTGTTACCCAGCTCTGTATTCCATCTCCCAGGTGAACAAACTGAGGCTCAGAGAGGTCTGAGAAGTTATCCAAACTCACACAGTCAGTCAGGTTGTCTGTAAGCAGAATCATCAGATTGCAGGGCTCATGTTTTTCCATCTAGGGAGAGGGCAGGCAGCTTATTGTCCTACCTAGCCAGCAGGACATTCACCTGTCTCCAATGCCCAGATGTACACACACACACACACACACACAAGGAAGCCTGGTGTAGGGATTAAACACACCGACTCTGAGCCAGACTCCTGGATTGATTCCTGGGTCTGTCACTTACTAGCTGTATGAGCTTGGAAAAGTCACTTAGCATCTCTGGGCCTCAGTTTCCTCTTCTGGACAATGGGAGGATAATAAGAGTGCTTACCTCACAGGGCTGTTGTGAGGATAAGTGTCCATACGTAAAGTGCTTACAGCAGGCCCTGGTACAGAAGTACTGTGTGAAGGGCTACTGATAGACTCTGTGATTTACGAAGGTGCCCGCCTCTTTCCAGGCCAGGGCTTTCCCTGTGCACCTTCAGGTGTGAGACGGGTGTACAGCGAGGGCAGCTGAGAGGGAGAGTCCCCTTAGGAGTCTTGCCTGGGCTTCTTCTGACTTCAGTCCCTTGTGCTGAGGTGAGGCTCATATCAGGCCCTGCCAGGTGCCCTGATGTTCCACTAAAGGTCTGCCTCCTCCAGGAAGACCCCTGACTCCGCATGGTACGACTTCATCCTCACAGTTGCTTCTGGGCCGGTTTCTGCTTGGTCTCAGGCCCCTTCGAAGCACAGTGGTTAAGAACACAGGCTGGTTCTAATCTTGGCTCTGCCATTATCACATCACCTGGAGCAAGTGACTTAAACCTTCCAGGGCCTCAGTTTCCTCATCTGTACAATGGGCATAACCACAGGGTAGTTGTCGAGATGGCATCCCTGGGTAGTACAAACGGTTAACGTGCTTGGCTGCTCACAAAAGGTTGGCGGTTTGAGTCCACCCACAGGCACCTCAGAAGAAAGGCCCAGGGATCTAATTCTGAAAAATCAGCCATTGAAAACCCTTTGGAGCACAGTTCTACTCTGACACACATGAGATTGTCATGAGTCAGAGTTGACTCGATAGCAACTAGTTTTTTGGTTTTTAGATGTTTAGTCCTGCTTTTAGGACAGGAATTGGCACAAAAGAGGTGCCTAGTAAATATTAGCTATTATTACATAAGGGAGTATGTTTTCTCCCCGTATTGAGATAGTGAGCTCCTAAAGGTGAGGGTGCTTGTCTCCTGTTAGGCCCCATGGCGCCTGGCTGGGGCTGGGTTCGGCATGGGAGCCTGGGACAGATGGGTAGGAGTGCTGAGGAGGAGCACATTAACTACCACTCCAGTGGGGGATCCCCCTGCAGCTTCTGTAGGTCTCTGTACTCCATTGATCCTCCCACCTACCCAGTCACACCATCCCAATGCAGAGTCTCCCCCGTAGGCAGAGTGAGTTAGGGAAGGCCTCAGGGGCAACCCCACCAATGCCCTGATTGATGCTCCCATCTGGGTTTGATCAGTGAATCCTTGAAAAATCGGGGTGTGGCTAGGCGCCCCTACCAGGTAGACAGTAGCTACATACATATAAATACACTCATATACATACATCAGAGCAATGATACCCCTGTGTCCCCCTCCCCAAAGATCTGTCCCCACAGGGCCCCTTTCCTTGACTACTGGATAGGAGAGTTACATTTCTCTCTTAAGCAAGCCCTCATATTACCCCTCTCCCCTGGCACACACACACCTGCCAGCACAGGCCTCAGATGACCCAGGCTGCACCTCTGGCCAGCTGGATGTCACCCACCACCTGCCCTTCCCCCAGTAAAGGCAGGCAGACCACCCACTGGGATGCTTAAAGACATTCTGGGGTGGGGAGGGCTGTGTCTCAGATGAAAGGAGGCAGCTCCCAGCTCCAGCCTCTAGGATAAAGGGGAAGGATGAGGTGTGGTGGTAGGACTCACCACTGCTGGCCCAGGGCAGGTACCAGGGGCAGCTGACGTTCACAAAGGAGCCCGGTGTCCCATCTGGCCAGCAGGCATAGTCGTCAAAGGTCCGGTTGCAGAACAGGCCTAGGCACAGGGGGAACAGTCTCTGAGTCCCTGCCTAGCCAGCTGTGCCCCGCCACCCCCACCCCTCCAGTACAGAGGCTGCCAGCTGGCAGGGCAA
>NW_004444001.1:4024968-4026569 GCF_000243295.1 Trichechus manatus latirostris | reverse complement strand
GCCAATGGACCTCATGAGCAGCCACCAGCCGTCTGCCAGTGAAGGCTTGTGTGTTGCTAAGATTCTGAACAGGTTTCAGCAGGACTTCCAGACTAAGATGGACTAGGAAGAAAGGTCTGGCGATCTACTCCCAAAAATCAGCCAGTGAAAATCCTATGGATCACAACGGTCCAATCAGCAGTTGATCATGGAGATGGCTCAGAACCAGGCAGCATTTCGTTCTGTTGTGCACCGGGTCACCATGTTTCAGGGAGCCGACTTCATAGCGGCTAACAGCAGTAGCTCATGCATAGGGTGGGAGGTGCTGACGAGGACACAAAATGGAAAGGCCAGCTCCCCGCTCTTTAGGGGCTCAAGCTAGGGCTGGGGGTGAGGGAATAAGACAGCAACCCCAAAGGTGACTACAGGACAAATGCGTAAGAGACAAAAAACAATGGAGATTCCTAGGGGAAGATTTTCTGGAGGAGGTAGCTCCATATAAGCTAGACTCTGAAGAAGCTGAGATTTCATACTAGGTGGAAATGGGGCAGGAAGGTACTCCAGCTGTGGGAACAGCTTGGACTGAGGGCAGATTTTCAGAAAGGTATAGCATCCTACAGAGAAAAATGGCACCCAGCCATGGATTCTCCAAAGCCCCCAGGGGTTGGCTGGGGGGGGGGAGCGCCGAGTGAGGGCCCACCTGGACTCACCTGTGGCTGGGGGTGGAGCCTCATTCAGGAAGCGCTGGCACTGGCGCCGGTATTCTCGCCACTTCTGCACGGTCTCTGAGAGGGACACAGTGGCACCCTGGGGGAGCCAGAAATGGGGTCCCCATGGGTTCAACCAGCCTGTCTCCTACCCTCTGCCCCCACACACTTGATTTCTTTACCACTAGGAACTTTCAGAACCCCAAACCTGACCAGGCACAGGCCATCTCTGAAAGAAAGTAGAGAATGAGCCACTTCCACAAAGGGGACCCACCCATTGCCCAGGGCTGTTGAGTTGATTCTGATTCATATTGACCCTATAGGACAGAGTAGAACTGTCCCATAGGGTTTCCAAAGAGCTGCGGATGGATTCGAACAGCTGGCCTTTTGGTTAGCATTCGTAGCTCTTAACCACTGCACCACAAAGGGGCTCCAGGAGGATGTTTTTACATCTTTATCTTTTCCAGGAGGCAGGTACACAGCAAACCAAACCCATTGCTGTTGTCAACTCTGACTCATAGCGACCCTATAGGACAGACCCTATAGAACTGCCCGATAGGGTTTCCAAGGCTGTAATCTTTACGGAAGCAGACTGCCACATCTTTCTCCCCCAGAATGGCTAGTGGGTTTGAACCTCCAACCTTTTGGTTAGCAGCCAAATACTTAACCACTGTGCCACCAGGGCTCCTTAGTAGGTATCCAGTCAATGTCTATTGAACTGATGCTTTTTTGGGGTGGGTGAGTGGAAGGGGAGGGAAGAGGAGAGGAGGGTGTGTGTCTTATTCCTGGTCTCATCTGATTTCTCCTAGAAGAGAGACTTCTGGGGGCCCAGAGCTTCCCTATTGCCACGGGCTCCTCTCTGTCCATCACCCAGTCAGCCCACCTGGGAGGTTCTTGCACTTTCAACCATTCTAG
>NW_004444001.1:4020463-4022663 GCF_000243295.1 Trichechus manatus latirostris | reverse complement strand
GGGTACAGCAGGGCCAAAGTGCAGAGGTGGGAACATCACTGCTCTGGTGAATAGAAGGAAACTGGATACTCAGGAGGATTTTCTAGGGGCAGAGAGAGAATGGCGGGAAGGACGTAGGGCATATTTGAGGCCTCAGTCTGGGAGAAGGCTGGGTGAGTGAGGCTAGGGGCTGCCCAGGGCCAACAGGTCCAGAAGCCCCGGTAACATAGTGGGTGAACAGCTCTGGCTTGGGGCTCAGACCGGGACCTGATCCTGACTTCTTCAAGTATTAGGTTTGTGACCTTGTGTAAGAGTTTTAATTTCTTCTAGTCTCAGCTGACTTATCTGCAAAATAGGGATAATAGGCCTTACCTCTGCCCCCCCCCCACACACACATACACACACACACACACACACACACATCTGTTGTGAAGATTAAATGAAAATATTTAGAACAGTCCCTGACACATGGAAAATGCTCAGTCAGTGGTAGTTGGTCTCACTATCTCTGTTGATCGGGGAGAGGGGATGGTAGAGCAGGGTGACCTGGCTTCCTGGGTAGTCAACGCCGTACTCCTTCCTCACTTCAAAGATCAACACACTCCTAGGAGGAGGAAACTAATATATTTTCATGCCCAAGGACCTGTCATTGTTCTTAACTAGTGATATCTTCCAGCAGCAGCCCAGCCAATGGCGGGGGAAGTGGAGAGGATCTGGACCCCTGCCCTTGGGCAATGAACTGTGAGTAAGGGCAAGGCCCACCCCCATTCATCGTCCCATATAAGTCTCTGCTCCAAGTCCACCTGAGGGTGCTGGGTAGTGGGGAGGACACACGGCAGATGCCAACCGCCCCTTACAGGGCAGCAGAGCTGGTGATGGACACAAGGGGTGGGAGGTCTGAGGGGCCAGGGCTGGGGCAGGTTTAATCGGGTCTTGCCATACTTCATGTGATCTCTCTGAGGGGAATAAAGGCAAATAGGGACAATGCCTGGATTGGGGGCAGTGATAAGGAGGAGGTGTTTCTCAGATTCAGGAGTTTTGGGAGGAAGCAGGAGGTGGGAAAGAGGGAATCGGAAGGAGTGGTATGGTCTTCAGAAGAGAGCACTGGACAGAGAGTCACAAGTCCTTGGTTTAAATCTCAGCTCTGTCTGTTAATGCATGACTAATGGGACATACTTTATCTTTGGAGGCCTCAGTTTCCTCATCTGTAAAATGGGTATATCGTGCTTCTCAAAGGGTTACCGCACAGATCCAACGAGATAAAGTAAGTGGAAACTCTCAAGAACTATCAAGCACTGTACCAGTAGGCTGTGTTAGAAGGAGGAACAGCAGAAGGAGACGGATGGAAATAGGGTGGGAGCTCTCTAAGGCGGTGGGCTTTCCAACATCCTGGGAAGGCACTCCTTCCATAAAGACTGGCTGCTAACTGGAAAAATTCCTCCTACCGTTTTATTTCTCAGTGTGAATAAGAGCACTGGGTTCCTTGCTTTTTCAGGAATCGTTTTGGCTGAGGGGAAGAAAGAAAGAGACCTCTGGCCTCTCTGGGCCACTGAGGTGGGAGAAATGGGGAAGGGCCTCCCAGAAGGAGCAAGACAGCTCCAAAGACAAACTTCCAGGTCCTCCCAATCTGGCCCAGGCTTTCAGGTTTCCCAGCATCTCCTCCTAGGACCCCTAGCCTCCTTCCTCTCTGCCACCTCCCAGAGCCCAAACCAGGCCTTCCATTACTGCTAGGCCCTGTGCCGGGGGTGGGGGGTGGGAGGAGGCTCCTGTCTCTGACCCACTGCTTTTTCTTAAGGGCTTTAAATATCTGAACACAAGGGCTGCACACACATTCTCACATGGAGAAGAACCCTCACACAGACACATTGTCACACACATGATCACACATGCCCTCAAGCACATTCTGAGATGCTGAGACACTGACCAACAGAGTCTCTCACACACAGACACACAGACTATCAGGCACACACTCACACACTGAGACGTTGCCCCCCAACACACATACACACAGAAACTCCTTGACTGACGTACTCAACCCACACTGTCAAACACTTGCATGCAGAGAAACAGCCCCACAGACACTCTGTCACAAGCACACTGTCTCTCTGATACATGCTGGCAGACACCCATTCATATACCATGATGTCATACACACACACAGAGGCCGTCCCCTAGAAACAGTGTCTCACACATGGGGTCACAAACATATACAATCTTGGAC
>NW_004444001.1:4017159-4019706 GCF_000243295.1 Trichechus manatus latirostris | reverse complement strand
AGGGTTTCTAAGGAGCACCTGGTGGATTCGAACCACCAACCTTTTGGTTAGCAGCCGTAGCACTTAACCACTACGCCACCAGGGTTTCCCACCAGCTCATAGCAGAGCTGATATATAAGCCCAGTTCTGGCTGGTTCTAACTTGAGTATCAGAGGTTCACTTGTCTCCTCAGTAGATCAGCTTCCTCACAGGGGTCTTGGGGAGATAGGAAACAGGGGAGGGAAGTAGCTCTTCCCAGCCACAATGGAGTGGTGAGGTCACCCTCTTCAGAGGCCATCTTCCTGTCTCCAGGGAAGCTGCTTCCAGCCTTGCTAGACCTCACAGTGAGCAGCTCACTGTCAGTCCCTCCTGATCCACCTGAATATGACGGTATTACGCCAAGACCCCAGCCCTCCACCCCCTTCTCTTTCTGCTCCTGAATTGCTGGGCACCTTGTATAAGGAACCCTTTTCTGAGATTTTGTCCTCCCATCAGTGATGTGGAAAGAGTAACCCTAGTCATGCCGGCCTCACGGACAGAAAACAAAATACAAAAGCCACCACTTTTTAAAGCTTTATATGCGTGCATGAGGCTTTGTAATAATTACTGCAGCCTAACGTCAGACACACCTGCTGCTCAGATCTCTTGTGGTGGCCAGAAATGCCCAGGGCCTCACTACATGACCATCCTCCCAACGCTCCACCCTCTCTGCCCAGAGCCTGTCCCCTCTTGTCCTTCTCTGCCACCCTAGTCCTGTTATGCCCTGATATACTAAGCTTCTGCCCCAAGCCCAGGGCTGAGGAATGAGGGGGATCAGAAGAAAGCACAGGCTCAAGGAGTGCAAAACCTCCAGAAAAAAGGACTTTGGGGAGAAGGGACAAGCTGCCTGCAGAACCCTTCCTCTTTCCTTAATCCAAACCAGATCTGCAAACTTGGCCTGGAGCAGTATGGGACCAGGAAGCAGAGCACCCCCCCACACACACACCCCCAACCCCTTCCAGTCCCAATCCATAGGAGGAGGTAAAGGTGAGAAAGAATGTGGTAATGGTTCTGTAGTCCTGGCCCCCGCCACTGAAAGATCCCAACCACACAAGCTTTCAGAGGAAAGCTAAGGCTGGAGGGTGGGGAGAGAAGTTGCCAGGGGAGGGAGGGTGTCTCCTGGGTCTAGGTGTAGTGACTGAGACGGGGGACAAGGAGGCGGAGAATGAGCCTGCACAAGAATTTGGGGGACTGAAAATGTGTTGGTACCCCAGCTGAGAGGCACATCTGTCCACTTCCAGATTTTTCGTCAGGGGTGGCGTCTACCTTCATCAGTACCAAGGCAATGGCCCCCCATTCTGCATCCCACCCGCTCTGGGACAAATTTCAAGGCCTATATAGGTCGACTCCCCAAAGATCTCAATTCTTCAGGGCTGGGGGAGGCAGGAAGGAGCCCCCGTGGTGCATTGGTTAAAGTGCTCAGCTGCTAACCAAAAGGCTGGTGGTCCAACCCCATCAGCAGCTCCCTGGGAGAAAGGTGTGGCAGTCTGCTTCCAAGATTTACAGTCTTGGAAATCCTATGGGGCAGTTCCACTCTGTCCTGTAGGGTCTCTGTGAGTAGAATCGATTTCACCACAATGAGTAACAGGGGTAGGTGGGAGAAGGGTGATGGAAGGAGACAGTTCCTTGACACAGGATAGGCCACCCAAGCCTGCACCTCCTTTCTGCTCAAGCATCTCACAGCATCTTTGGACAATCTCCCTCCCCAGACACAGGCTGACCCTGTGAAGTCTCTAGCCCAGGGGCCTAGAAAGGCACGAGAAGGGGTGCACTGTGCCCTGCTCTCTGCTGGCATGGCAATGAGGCCAAGGTGTCTGTGAGCCCCCAGTATGTGCTCTGGTGTGTGTTGCCAACTAGGGAAAGTGGGGGTGCTTGCCAGGTGTGTGACAAGTGCCTGGATGCTTCTGGAAGAGCGTAGAGCCTCCTGTGTATTTGCTGCATGGGCGGGGGGGTGGGGATGACTAGACGCAAGTCCCATCTGGGAGGTCACAGGGAAGGACAACAAGCTGCCACCATAAGATCCCCCAGGCTTTGAGTCAAAGGCTGTAGTGGGGGGCTGCTGAAGGGGGCCAGAGCGCAGTCTTTACACCAGGGCCCTCTCCACCCGCCCAGAGCCTTCTCTGGGTCTTGGACGGGAGGGCAGGGGTGGGGGTGGGAGGCGCGGCGGGGAAGGGGCCCAGGGCATAGTGGAGGGTGTCTAAGGTGCAGGAATCGAGCGCTGGGCCGTGCCAGGGCCGCTGGCAAGGGCTTATGAAGAGGAAAGAGGAGTTGAGAAAGTGGTTTGGGGAGGAGGAAGGGCGGGCACAGAAGTCAGCGACAGCGGCCTCAGGGCAGCTGGTGCCTGAGATGGGGGCCGGGCATCGAGGTGTGCGCGCCTCGCCCGGGTTGGGGAAGTCGTCCTCAGTTCAAGTCCCCCATCTCAGCCTCTCAGTCCACACATCCAACTCTCCAGTCCCTACTCCCCCCAGAGGCTTTTGGTTCCCTCCGCCTGCGGTCGCGGAGTTTCGCTCAAGTCTTGGTCGCCCCTGC
>NW_004444001.1:4015280-4016729 GCF_000243295.1 Trichechus manatus latirostris | reverse complement strand
ACCGGCACTGCGCTCTGGACGTGCGCCGCTCGCGTTTATAAAGCCAGCTGTGAGCGCGGGCAGTGCGCTTGGCCATGTTTCGGCGACAAGCCCAGCCCGCCCCCTCACCCGCACCAGCCCCCGGGACCTCCTCCCAGGCTGCCCTGACTAAAAAATGCCAAACCATCCCCCATCTATTCAGGGTATCTCAAAGGAAGCTCAGCCCAAGGAGCTGATGGGACTTGTCCAAGGTCACACAACCCGTCAGACCCCTCTTGGAAAGTTATTTCCAGAGCTGCGTGTGACGAGTGACCCACCCAGTGGGGTTACCTTCGCCCCAACGGTGTCTTCCCCCTTTTCCCAGGCTCTGTCCCAACCAAGGATGAGGGACAGGGAAGCAACAACAAATGGATCAATGGAGCCCGAAGGTGGGGAGGGTTGAGAAATTCCCCTCCAGCTGGGAACTTTCCGAATTGCAGGATGAGGAATAAAAGAGGCCCTCTCTAAGCTTCCCCTCCACCCCACCCCTTGCAGCTCCCACACACCCTGCTCTGAACCACTTGGCTCTTACAGCCCCTGTGTCTTACTGCGTCTTCTATCCCAAGTGGCTGTTCTCTGTGCCTCCGGTATCTTTGTCTCCCTGCTTTATGGGGACTCTGCATTTTACCTGCCTTCGTTTCCACACCCACCCTCAAATACAGTGCAGAGAGGGTGCTCAGGCCACTCTCAGGTTCTCTTCTTTCCACCAGGCTTATTGGGAGGGAGTTCTAAGAAGGCACTGAGTTTGCTAATGCCCTTGAAAAGTGGAGGTGGTAAAAGAGGATCCCCCTCCCCCCCACCAAAGAACAGGACACCACTGTTAGGAATGCGGTGGCAGGCACGCTCAGCCCTGGACCTGCCATGTGTATGTCTGGGCCATTCGCAAGGGTAAGGGAGTCTGTGAGAGCAGCTTCCCCTCAGGAGAGAAAACAGAACTTCGCAAAGCCCTGTGGGAGGCTGGACCTGTCTGAGCCCAGTGAGGGAGATAGCCAGTGAGAGGAGCCACAGGCTTCCTTTCTGTGAGAAGGATCCTCCTCCTCTCCGGGGAGCTTTACCTCCAACATATGGGAGTCATGTATTCCCTCCCCTACCCAGAAGTCAGTCTAACAGTCACCTTCAGTGTACCACATAGGATTAGGTTGTTCACCTTTGAGTGACAAAAACAAAGCAACACTCAAATGTTTAATCAAGTGCTCTCTCATGTAAAGCAAGCCCAGAGACTCAGCCTAGGATTGGAGTGGCCACTTCCTGATCATCAGGGTCCACAGCTCTTCTAGCTTGTTTTTCTACCCTTCTCTTGGTCCAAGGCTTCCATCTAATGATCCAGAATGACTGCTTCAGTTCCAGCCATCATATCTAAGTTCCAGTCAACAGGAAGGAGGAAAGAGGAGGTGCCTGAAAGTGGCAGCCACCAATTCCACTCCCATTGGT
>NW_004444001.1:3995861-4011003 GCF_000243295.1 Trichechus manatus latirostris | reverse complement strand
CTGTTCTACATTTTCCCCTTTTGATCAGGATTCTTCTATAGAATCTTTGATCAAAACATTCAGTAATGGTAGCCAGCTACCATCCATTTCTTCTTGTGTCATGGCAAAGGAAGCAGTGGTTCATGGAGGCAATTAGCTACACATTCCATTTCCTCCTTCTATTTCTGACTCTCCTTCTTCCTCTGTTGCTCCAACAATTTTCTTTTTAATATCTGGGTGTTCAAATGCCTCTGCATTTGCTCTGACTCTACCTTTCATCTCAGCACATACCACCCTAGATTATAACTGTCTTCTTCCCTGGGTGGTGCAAACAGTTAACGTGTTCGCCTGCTAACTGGAAGCACCCAGTGCAGTGCTTGGCCCATAGTAGGTGCTCAGTGACTCCTGTTTAAAATAACAAATAGAATAAATTGAAGCACCGACTGTCACTGTTCTGTCCCTGTCCCTGTCCTTGTTATAGCTTCCCTCATTAGATTGTGAGCTCTTTGAGGGAAGGGATGTTTCCTTGTTCATTTCTGGATATCCAGCATCAGCACAGACCATGGCACGTAGTGTTGTTGTTAGTTCCCAGCGAGTCAGCCCATGCACAACGGAACAAAATGCTGCCCAGTCCTGAGCCATCCTTATGATCAGTTGCAGCTCGGACTGTTGTGATCCATAGGGTTTTCATTGGCTGATTTTTAGAAGTAGATCACCAAGCCTTTCTTCCTAGTCTTTCTTAGTCTGTAAGCCCTGCTGAAACCTGTTTGGCATCATAGCAACATACAAGCCTCCACTGACAGATGGGTGGTGGCTGCACATGAGGTACACAGTAGGGGATCAATGAACGTTTATTGCAATTGAAATGTATCAATCCAAGTGTTCAGTGAAATGTCTGGCTCATAGTAGGTGCTCAAGAACTTATTGGAAGAAGAATGGGTTAGGAGAGAGGATAGAGTGTGTACTTGGGAATACAGTCCCCTCCTTTCCCCACACTGTTATCAGCGCCTTTCACTCAGGCTCCCTGGAGCAGAGGGAAGGATGAGCTCCCTAAGAACAGAGATTTGAATGGGATGGAATACCAGCTGCTAACCCACTAACAATAACCATGAAAATGAAAACAAGAGCTACCACTTATTGGGTCCCCATTATGAGCCAGGTGCTGCTGGATGCTTAGTGTGCACTGATCTCATCAAGCCCTCCCAATTTACATCCATTTTACGGATGAGGAGACTGAGGCTCAGGGATGTAAAGGGAGTAGCTCATAGTGCAGAGCTGGCATCTACCCCAGGTCTGCCTGCCCCCAGAGCTGGCGCTGAAGCTCCCGATGAGTCGCTGAGTCTATGGCAGCACAGAGGGTACAGGCACCAGCTCTGCCAGCCTGACTGGGGAGCGCCTCCCCTGTGGGTCCTTCCTCCTCAAGCCTAGAGTTCTGGGTTCCTGTTCCTTATTCCTATGTCTAGAGATTCTTCTCTGGGCCTAGGGTGGGGCACCCTGGGCTTCCACTAAGAAAATTTGAGTTTTAGGTTGTCTTCAGAAATGAGTCTGGGAGTAACTGATGTGTCTACCTGAGGAAAAGGTGCTGCAAGGACCTGCCCCAGTGGAGACAGACTGCAGAACAGGCTACTCTACCCTCCTATGTTCCTCAGTAGGAAGACCTGGCCAGTGGGCAAGACAGAAACTTTCACTTGGGGGCAGTGAGTGGTGGGATGGTGGAGGAGAGGGATAGGTGCAGGGATTGGTGTCCTTGGGTGGTGCATATGGTTAACGTGCTCGGCTGCTAACCAAAAGCTTGGTGATTTGAGTCCACCCAGAGATGCCTCAGAAGAAAGACCTGGTGATCTACTTCCAAAATATCAGCCATTGAAAACTCTGTGGAGCACAGTTCTACTCTGACACACGTGGGGTCAATGGCAACTGACAGGGATAGAAATCAGGGAAAGGGAGAAGAAGAGGGATAGAGGAATGTTAGGAAAGACATGTGTCCCTTGTCCACACAGTTCTGGTTTCTTTCTAAGCTCCATGCCCCTAAATCTGAAACCTTTTGCTGTTGAAACATTGATTCCAATCATAGCGACCCTATAGGACAGAATAGAACTGCCCCATTGGGTTTCCAAGAAGCAGTTGGTGGATTCAAACTGCCGACCTTTTGGTTGGCAGCTGAGCTCTTAACCACTGCATCACCAGGACTCCACCATGTCCCTTAGAAACCCCAACTCTCAAGATCATATCCCTCTTCTAAGGGACTAGATGAGCAAAGGGCCAACATCTTTTAGCCTCATATAAACATGCAAGCACACACACACATATACACAGATCTTAGACTCTTGACAGTCTTGGGTTCAAATACAGCCCGATCACTCACTGTGAGTCCTTGGAAAAATTACTTAATATCCCTGAGCCTTGGTCCCTTAATCTGTAAAATGGAAATAACAATAAGGGCTGACATTTATTGAGCACTTGCCATGAGCCAGACACTGTTCTAGACGTTTTCAGTGTGTTATTTCATTTAATGCTCACCGTCGCCCTCAACCCAGCTAGTGTCAGATAAAAGTCTGATGATCTGCTGCTAGAAGATGACACTGGGCTCAGGAATCTGTCTTCCCCCAGGAGCCAGGAAAATCTGGCTGCCAGCAACTCCTGGGGGTGAGGATTATGTCCCCTGAGGGCAAGGGCTCCACCCCTCTGCCTCCTGCTTCTCCCCTTAGACCCTGCCCTTCGCCCCCTTACCTAGAACGTCCAAGAGCAACCCTGAGTTGTGAAATGCGATCCTTTTTACCCCCATTTTAAATGAGGACCCTGAAGCAGAGAGCAATTAAGTAACTAGCCCAAGAGGGTGCCATTAGAGAGCTTGGACGCAAAGCCACACAGTCCCCAAACAGACTCCACAACTCACATTTATCATCCTGTGGAATTGTTTGACGATCAGAAACAGCACTTGCCCCAGAACCCAGCACAAATAAATCCTCGTAAACGGCAGCATTAACACCACTCTTGCTCCCTACAGCCCTCCATCTTTCCCCGTCTAGGTGGACCAGCTGTGCCAGGTCTCAGCAAGGCAGCAGGCATGGCAGCTAATGGCCAGGCCTCTGGCTCAGCACATTCCTCCCCGGCCCAGGTGGCTACAGCCTAATCCCCCAGGTCTGGAGAAGGCAGGCCTGTCGGACCAAAGAGGCCCTTTCCCCTGTGCAGCACCACTATCGCTGCCCCTTTTCCACTAACCCAGGCGCTGGGTCCTGTCCAGCTCCGGGGCAGTCAGCTGGGGAGGATTTACAGCCTCTTGAGCTACAGTGATTCTTGCTCTCTTGGGCAGATGCAGCACGCTGTTATTTCCAAAGTGCCACAGCATCGTCTTCATAACTGACTCCTTTGTTGAGAAAAGTCAGGGGCATCACTCCTGTTTTACCAGTACAGCTGCCATCAAGGTGACCCCATGTGTGCCAGAGGAGAACTGTGTTCCACAGGGTTTTCAACGGCTGATTTTTCGGAAGCAGATTGCCAGATCTTTCTTCTGAGGCACCTCTGGGTACACTGGAACCACCAACCTTTCGGTTAGCAGCTGAGTATGTTAACTGTTTGCACGACTCAGGGACTCCACTCGCATTTTAAAAACAATGAGGGTGAGAACAGCAATGTCTTCTTTCATCTCCTCCACATAAGAACTATGGCTAGAAACGACCTCCACGTCCCCTGGGAGGGATTAGTGTCAGGAGTGGGGAGAAAGTGAGGGAAAGCCAAGGGGAGGGAGGGAGTCGTGGAGAGACAGGATCGGTAAGGGTTGTGGAGCCAGGAAGTATCTATGTCAGTGAGGATGGCAGGTGTTGTCCTAAAGACCATCTATTATCTTCTTTTCAACGGGAATGGGATGTCATGGGGCTGGCTGGATGCTCCCCAAACCTGGGCCCACAGTGAGACCACATTTCTCTGTCTTTCTGGAAGTTAAGCGTGGCCAATGGAAAGTGGAGAAAAGTGATATGGGCCACCTCCAGCCTTGGCCCATAAAACCTCCCACACAATCCTCCACTCTCTCTTCCTCTCTGTTGGTGGGAATCAAAACCCCAGGGCCTCAGGGGATGGTGGAACCACAAGGCAGAAGAAGCCTGGGTCCCTGAATGACTGTAGGAAGCACAGCTTCCTGCTGATCTGCGTGGGATTGTAGTGCGTTAAGCCCCTGAGATTTGGGGGCTGTTTGTCACTGCAGGGAGCCTACTCTGAAAAACATAGCTGGCCTGTGCACCTGAGCCTGTCTAGGGCTGTCTTAGTTTCGTAGTGCTGCTGTAACAGAAATACCACAAGTGGGTGGCTTTAAAAAATAGAAATTTATTTTCTCACAGTGTAGGAGGCTAGAAGTCGGAATTCATGGCACCGGCTCCTGGGGAAGGCTCTTTGTCAACTCTGGATAAAGGTCCTTATCTCAGCTTCTGTAGCTCCGATGTTCCTTGGTTCCTTGGCAATCTTCACGTGGCATCTATCTTCCCCCTGTTTGTGCTTCCTTGTCTCTATGTCTGTGCTGCTCCGTACAACTCAGAACTGATTCGGTTTAAGACATACCCTGCACTGATAGGGCCTCATTAATATAACAAAGAAAACTCTGTTCCCAAAGGGGTTATATCCGCAGGTATAGCAGTTCCAAGTCCAACACATGTTTTGGGGGACCCCAATTCAATCTATAACAGGGAGAGGGCTAATTAGTCCAAGTAGGGGGCTATGAAGGTCCCCTTTTTGTAGCTGCAATTGAGTGAACGGGCTCCTCACTCTGGGCCCATCTCTTCCTCCCTTGCTCTGTTCCCCTTTGTCAGGGAATCACAGCATCCGAAAGGTGATTCTGGGTCTGTATGGCCGTGGCTCATGGGTCTGGGGAGCAGACCCACTTGTTCTTGTCCCCCTGGCCTTCTCTATCCCCATCCCCAGCTGTCCCCATGTATCTACCTTTCTTTCTGGGGACAGGGTGCGAAGTTGGGGAGGAGGGAGTGCAACACTTTTCCTTCACAGAATTCAAACTCTTGTGGCAAAAGAAGAAACATGCCAAATTTCACAAGTTTGGAAATCAAACAAAAAAGAAGCTTCACGTAGGCCTTCTCACTGTAGCCTTCCAGTTCCTTCACTGTGGCTAAGAAACCCACTGTGACTGAAATGAGAAATAAAACCGTTAACCCAAGTCTAAAATAAGAGGTTTCCTCACACTAACATATAACCAGCCCACCAGCAAGCCACCTTGTCCTTAGAAACACTCCAGCCCTTCCCTCCATTGAAACATCCTCAGGCCAGCAGTCTTGGGCCTCACAGGGCCTGCCTGGGAGGAACCACTCAGCAGAGGGGCCAGTGCGGCTCTTCGTCTCTGGAAGTTCTCTCTGAAAAGAATGGCTCAGGAGCCAGAGGTGGGGGATTTCAGAAACCAGGATTACCTCCAGGACTGAGGTAAAGGTTACTATAAAGCCTCATTAGAGCCTCCCAAGGCCACGAAGGATGATTGCTAGGGGCAGAAAGGACCCCCAGCAACAGACCCAACCTTCCTCTCCAGGCTTGCTGGATCTCCCCCTCGCTGACCACACTCAGACTGGGCAAAATTATCTCCCTCAGTTCAGCATAAAAGGACTTGATAGTCCACTCACTCCCCTCTCCTAAATAGAGCAAACACAAAGCATAAAATCTGAATGTTTCTATGCCAACTTCTCTCAGCAAACAGCATCACAATGCCTTGGTTCTCTGAGTATGGGCTCGGGGGTCACCGCCAGCCACCTTGGACCTCATGTGTCACATCTGGGATCCAGCTTGAGGTGGCTACAGCCAAGGATTAGCCTGAAGATGTCTCCTATACTTGTCTAGGATGACAGCCCAGAAGTTTCCACTCACATCTCTGGTTATTTCTCTCAGTCCAGAATGACTCGTGACATGGTAACTCTTCAGAATATGGTTGGGCGAAGCTTGGAGTCTCCCTCTGTTGTTTTGGTCTGACCACTAGGCCTGGCCTCAAGTAGCTTTGCCCAGGAGGTGCTATTTTTCCAAGAATCAGTCTACGTCATTCTTTCCCCTTGCAAGGCCAGCTTGCTTCCTTCCCTGTTGTGAAAGCCCTTGCCCCCAAAGCACTCATCGATGCTCTGGTTTCTGGCTCATTTGCCAAATAGGATGGCAAACAAAGCTGATGAACTTACCCAGCACCTAATGACTTATATGTCCAATCTCTTACCATCCAGGTGCTGTCAGGGGGAGCTCCGCAGGGGAGTGGCTCACAGAATTCCAACCATGGCAGTTTTGTGATATGAAAATGCATGAACACTTCTCCAAGAAAACAGCTAATGGCGAATGACGCAGCTGCAGCAGGAAGGGCTGGAGGCCCTGGGTTATCCTGGAATGCGAGGTCATGGCCAAGGCAGTGGCTAGGGCCAGGATCTCAGCTATGGTGAGCCGAGGCCCTGGAGCTCATGGAGGTAAATTAAGGATAAGGAGTGGGTCCCCATCACCAAGCCAGGCTGCTGGGTCAAGGACATGACGATCAGGTCCCTGGAGGAGATTTATCACCCCACTGTGCATCAAAGAGTTTGAGGTCATTGGCTTTTTCCTGAGGACACTTCTCAAGGATGAAGTTCTCAAGATCATGCCTGCAAAAACAGACCTAGGCTGGCCAGTGGACCAGGTTCAAGGTGGTTGTTGCCATTGAGTACTATAATGGTCACATCAGTCTGGATGTCAAGTGCCCAAAGGAAGTATGCATTCCACACTTTCTATTGTCCCCACGTAGCATGACTACTGGGGAACAAGACCAGCAAGCTCCATAGGGTGCCTTGCACTGTGCCTCATCCCTGCCCCCCAGCTTTGTCTCCATCCCTGTTCCCAAGAAGCTGCTGCTGATGGCAGGTTTTGATGACTGCTACACCTTTGCCAGGGGCTACACTGCCATCTGGGCAGCTTTGCCAAGGCACCTTCCATCCCACATCTAAGACCTGCAGCTCTGACCTCTGGAAAGGTACTGTTCACCATGTCTCCCTGTCAGGAATTTACTGACCATCTTAAAGGACCCACACCAGAATGGGTGGCTTCCCCCATTTGGCGGTGGCTACCACATAATGCCTTTATACAAGAAAGACCAATAAATTAAACCTGAAAACAAAGAACTTCAGAAACACACACTTCGAGAAGGCAAAGATATTAAGCAGTAAGTTCTCTTGAAGGCCCCCTACCACCACGATTTAGGGGAAGGGCTTTGGTCAGAGCACTGAAAGACCTGGGTTTTATCCTGGTTCTTCTGCTATTTCCCTTTGTCTCCTAAAGCACATTGACTAAAGTTTCTAAGTCTCAGTTTCCTCACCTGTATAGTAATCCCTGCTGTTGCCTGCTTACAGGATTGTTGTGAACATCGAGATAATGAATGTGAGAGAGCTGTGGAAACTGCAAAATGCCATCTAAATATAAGGAATCATCGTTGCCATATCCATGACGTTCTTGGTCCTCCACGAGCACACTTTCATAGCCCTTCCTCCCAGCTCTCTCCCCTCTTATGCCTTGTGCTACAGTCCAACTGAACTCTTTGGCATGGCTTAAACTTGGTCTGAAGGCAGTGTTAGTTCAGTGGTATAATTCTTGCTTTCCATGAAGGAGACCTGAGTTCAATTCCCAGCCAATGCACCTCATGCACAGCCACCACCCGTCTGTCAGTGGAGGCTTGTGTGTTGCTATGATGCTGAACAGGTTTCAACGGAGCTTCTAGAATAAGACAGACTAGGAAGAAAGACCTGGTGATCTACTTCTGAAAATCAGCCAATGAAAAACCCTAATGGATCACAACAGAACATTGTCCGATCCGCAACTGATCATAGGGATTGCACAGGAATGGGTAGTGTTTTGTTCCATTGGGCGTAAGGTTGCCATGAGTTGGGCGTCAACTTGCCAGCAGTTAACAACAATAAACTTAGCCTGCCTTTGTCCACCTCTGCCCTTTGCTCCTGCTGTCCCCTCCTCCTAGAATGCTCTTTCCCTCATCTTCTTTGGTCAAATCCTAGCCATCTTTCAAGGCTCAACCCAAACCCTACTTCCTCCAAGTTATCTTCTCGGATCCTCCCAAAGAAAAGTAAACTCTGTCTCGTTTGCACTTCCATCCTACTTCATCTTTAGGGTAATGGTCACTTTCTCATTTACACTGTGGTTATTCATGTGCATAGTTCATGTTCTCTGCTATATCACGAGCTGAGGACAGAAGTCATGCCTCGGTCACTCTTGTATCTCTCTTAAGTGTTAGCACAGAGCTTGTTGTGCACAAGGAGCATGCGACAACATCATATTTGGATTGCAATGAACTAGAAAGGACCTCAAGAGGTAATCAATATTTTTGGGACCTGCAGGCAGAAGATGAGCAGCCAGGCTCCAGGGAGCAGGACTATAAACATCTTTTGACAGAAAAGCCCAACTTCAAAGCCTAGCAATTTTAGATTATATTTGCATCGGAGGCTTTTAAAGTAGCGAAACTTTAGATTTATGTCTTCATGAACAGATGTAGAAGGGAAAATCAATTCCTCATAGGATTGGCTTATTTGTTTTCCATCGCAGGGCTAAATATTATGCACCAAGTGACATATTAATACATAAATTGACCTAGAGACATAGACACCAACCCCTGTGAACGAGAATGGAGTGAGGAGCCACCCGAGCTCTTCATGGCCGGATATGACAGATGCCTGGGCATTCATGTGTCAGTGAGGCTGGAATTTCCCAAAAAGATGCTACAGGCGAAGACAATTCTAATGGAGTGTTTAGAGAGCCCAGACTTTTCCCTGGAAGAGGGAGAACGCTCGCACGTCTAATAGCCATTCCAGGGCTATTAGAAGGACGTCATGAGAAAGACTTGGCAGCACCCTAATTCCTTCCTACCTGTGCCCTCTGCTTCCCCCAGGGAACACCTCCTTCCTCCAGGATGAGAGGAGGGCAGTGCAGAAACATCCCAGACTGGAGACCCTGGCTGGCACAAACAATTAAGTGCTCAATGACCTGCCGAAAGGTTGGCTGTTTGAAACCACCCAGAGGCACCTTGGAGGACAGGCCTGGCAATCTGCTTCTGAAAACCTTCCTGAAAACCCTATGAGCAGTTCTACTGTGCACACATGGGGTCGCTACGAGTCCGAATTGACTCGATGGCAACTAACAGCAACAAAATGGGAAATGGCAAAAAGAAGTATCGATAAAGAATTTATTAAAGAAACATCACAGGCTGATCCTCAAGGCAGTGCCCTCTGGGGCTAGGGGGCCTGCCTGCCTTGAGTGACCACCTGCTCAGCCCAGGCGTGGCTCCCGCAGTAATGTGAACAAGCGAAGCATGAGCCCAGCCTTCCTCTTGTAGCAGCAGTCCCTGCTCTCTGTCAGAGGTGTCTCCAGAGCCAAGCAGGCAGGTGGGCATGAGAGGCAGGGGAGGGCCAGACACGGAAATTCACCTCTGCTGGTCTCCTGGGCCAGCTGTCCCACAGCCCAGTGTCCCAGGGGCAAAGGAGGTACCTGAGGGGAAGCTGGGATCTGGGATCACAACAGGGGGCTGAGTACTGGCTCTGGCTTTTTGACAAAGCAGACCAGGCAGAAAAGAGCAAGTCTATTCTCTTAAAAGAAAAAATCCGTAAGCATGGAAACCCATTGTTGTCAAGTCAATTCCGACTCATAGCGACCCTATGGGACAGAGTAGAACTGCCCCATCGGGTTTTCAAGGCTATAAATCTTCATGGAAGCAGACTGCCGCTTCTTTCTCCCAACGAGCAGCTGGCGGGTTCGAATCGCTGTCCTTGCGGTTAGAAGCCAAGTGCTTAACCATTGTGCCACCAGGGCTCCTATAAACACGGAAAAAAACTGAAACTGACTGCTTTCCCCAGGAGAGGGTATGACACACAGGCATACAAAGCTTCTGACGTGATCTAGCTAAATGGAAAACAGCTAGTTCTTGGCTCTGGAGAGAGAGAGAGAGAAAAACACAAGAGTATTTGTCTGGCAACCTCTCTTTCAGGTTCTTATCACAATGGGACACTGATGTCCCTTAAGGGGACAATAGAAGAGGAACAATAGAAAGGGGAGGGTTTGCATAATCAGGAAGGAATACACAGAAACCATAAATGACAGATGGGTGCCCTTATCCCCTTAGATACAGGCTGAAATCCCCTATCATATGTCTGAGGAAGCTGGGGTTCCAATGACAGTAATGCCCATGAATTTGTCAGTTGGGAGACTAGAAGAGAGCCCCAACATTCATAAACACCATCTTGAGGAAGCTGTGAAGGTGCCAGGAAATTAAGGCTCAAGCATATCTGCACCAGGTCAAATGAGGATTTTGCCTGGAAATAGAGGGGAGGTGCTTTAACTAATCAGTCACATCCTGGTAAGAATGAAGAGGCGAGAGAGGCGGCTTGCTGTCAGGAGCGGCAGAGACCTTCCAACACAACACATGTGTGAAGCGAAGAGGAATTTCCAAGCTCCGAGAGGACACCTGTTCAATTAAAACTATTTACAAAGAAACAACTGTGGCACTGTCACCCTGCCACATCCCATATTCCCAAGAAGGGTGATCTTGCAAGCCCTGGAGGGGTGGAAGCTGTGAGTTCCTTCTTCTCTGGCTCCTTGTCTGGAAGATGGACTGGGTTAGGGCAATCTTCTATAAACCAACAGTGTTTAAGAGGAATTGTCGTTGATTCAGAGTAGGCTGAGAACATCTTCGTTTCTAGAGCATTATTCCAAAGTATTTATATTCATCTCGGAAGGTTGTATGTAAATCAAGACACACGTGTTCAAAGAATATGGTTCCTTTCTGCAGTCAAAGCCAGATGCTGGATATAAGAGCAATGGCGTTGACTAACTTCTTTCCATGTGCTCAGGGTACAGAGGTAATGTTTCTAAGGCAAAATCCAGCTATATCCTTCAAAAACTGTTAGGGAATTTACGGCTCAGGGAAGAATAGCAATTAAGAAAGGAGGCTTTCAGATTTCAGTTGTCTTTGTGTTTTGGGATCTTTTCAAAATTTGTCCTATCACTCTGCTCAGTCTGGTGGCTCCCTCTTTCAGGGACCCCCTCTTTTCTGGCTGCTCAGAAGCAACGGGAATAACCAACCCCTTCCTCAGGTCTCTTTCCCGTCACTTCAGGCACTCAGGAAAGCGCTGCAATTCAGGGATACGGAAGTCTGGGCGTTGATTTCAGAAATACTTGCGATGAAATTGTGAAGGTGTTCTGAGGGGACCACAAAGAGGAGACAAGGGAAAACAGGTTCATGATTTGTTTTTTAAATCAGAGGAAGTGGGGAAAGAAGGTAAGAGGAAGAGTGTGGAGGAAGAAAGGCAGTGCTGGGGGTGCCTTGTGCTGCCTAGATCCCCCCTCATGTCCCAGGCATGCCTCCCCTAGTTGCCGGGAAGATTAGCTGCCAGTGGCCCCCACAGCCCCCTTGCCCCAAAGAGGGACAGCTCTGCAGGGCCGTCCCAACTCCATAGCTCCCACGGGGACAGCTGAGGCCTTTGCTGTGACTGCACCACAGCCCAACTTCTCCCTCTGCCCGTCCTGCCTCCTTCTCTCCCCTACTGCGTTTGTGGTGTTCCCAAGAGCTCTTTCCAGTAAACCTCCTGCACAAATCTCCACTCAGTCTTTCTCCAGAGCACCTGACCTAAGACAGGGAGGAAAGGAATAAGGTTTTTAATGGGTAGACAATTAAATATAGAAAAGGCAGATAAACCAATATCCATATACCCTTGGATAATGCTTGATGCATTAATTACCCATTCAATATTAGTGAATATTTCTGGATTTATGCTATATGTCCTAATTATTTCTAGAATGCTGTCATGTGACAACTTTTTATACCTAAAGCAGGATCATTTTTAAAAACTTAAACATTGGAGATTCTACCAGTCACATAGGATAAGTATGTCACCAAGTTAAACACTAAATTTAACCAAGAGTTACTTTGTGGCTTTTTAAAGGAAAAGGATCTCCGTAACTCCTTAATTTTTTTTTTTCATTTAGGATGTTTAATTGCTTTTATTTGTTTTACTCTTTCGCTCTTCTTAACCCTTGCTGAATTATATTGTTTAAAATATCATTTTAGTTACTTTTTGCTCTTTTGTTTGTGGACACGGAAGCAGCCCAGCAGTGGGCCTGGGTACCAGGACTAGACCCTGTGTCTTCTCAATTGGAGTCTAGGGCTAATTTTTCCAGTCACATTTCTTCCAGTAACATACAATGTACCTTCTGGTCTAGAATGTTCAAGAAAGTCCAGAAAAAGCATGTTAAAATGAATCTAATTCCCTTCAAAATTCCTGAATTTTTAACATACATTTGTTTGCATACCGTAACATGCTGGTATTTGCCTTATAGTCTCTCTTCTATGCACATTATCCTTTCCATCCAGATAATGAAAACTACTCGCATGACCAAGTCAGAGAGTCGTACATGTACTATTCTCTATGCACAATTATGAATTTCAGAGGTCCATGCCATTGAACTTTGGGTTTTAAAAAATACAATACTGTCCGCCAAAGTATTCAGAGTACTGACTGGAACCATTCAACTTGTGTTAAATTCCAGCTCTGTGACCTACTAGCCGTGGGACCCAGGGCACGTTATTTCGCTTCTCTGTGCCTCAGTTTCCTCACCTGTAAAATGGAGATGAGAGTAAGAGTAATGACCTTATAGGATTGTTGTAAGAACTAAATAACATAATAAATGCCAAGTGCTTACACCAGTGGCCTGGCATGTGGTAATACTACATTAGTGCTGGCTGTTACTATTAAGTCACAGACATCACTGTGAGTGATGGTGAGCACAGAGATCTTCAAGTCTCTCTGGAGACTCTGGTAGTTCTTTACAAGCACTTGGGTAGCAAAGAAGCTCTTTTCCCCAAATTGGAATGACAGAAGAAACATCCAACCAGACTCTCCAGGCTCTAAACTGCTATATCTTTTGACCCTTTCTGCTTATTATTCACCTCGTCAACTCAGTTTACGAATCTCCAAATTCTACCTCCAAACCATCTTTCCAATGACTAGCTTTACTTCCATTATAATTGTCATCTCTCTAGTTCCAATCCTCATTTCATTTTGTCTCGTCTAGAGCAATAGCCTCCTAACAGACCTACTCATTTCCTTTAGCAGTCCAGAGTTGACAATGGATCTGCACTGTCAACCACAGTATTCTAGACCCTTCCAACATGGCTCCCACCTGACTTTCCATCCTTCCTCATCATCTGCCTACATTTACGAGCCAAATGGGGTTATTCACTGTCCAGTCATTCTTTTATTCAGTCAACATTTATGCTATTCTCTTCCCTCACGCTCTTCCCTTCCTCAGAATACACTCATCTACCTCCTTGTCTATGAAAAGCACCAGACTCAACTGAAATGCTACCTTGTCTTCAAGTTCATCCCTCTGACATGGGCTTCCTTAACCAGCCGTTCCTTCATACTTCTCTTATAGCCCCAGATCACACTGCACCTTACATTACAGGTGAGTCCCCTATTCATGTGAGGTCTATTTGATGGCAGCGGGTATGGCTTATTCAATGCAACATCACCCACAAGACCAATGCCTTTTAGAAGATATATCTAAAGATGCATTTCTTCTGGTCTTATTTTTATGTAAAGTTCAAACTAAGATAACATTTGAAATCAATGAAGGTACAGATCCCATTGCTCATTTTGCCAAGACCAAAATGAGAATATATGGACTGATTCAAGGAGGGAAAAAATTACTTTGCTTCTCTCCCAGCTTGAGTTGGCTTAACCATCTCTCTCCTTTGCTCTTTTATGCTCACCAGGTCTCCCTCACTCAAGTGTGGCAAATTAGGTAATTAGTGAAAGAGCAACAATTTTGCAGAGAAAATGGTTATGTGTTTATGGAAGTTCAATGGCTCAAAATGTGTAAGGAAATCATTTACTGGGCCTAGAAAAAGAAAGCAGAACTGGGTCCCAGCCAGCTCTTAGCAGAACTAGGGGTAGCTGAGAAGTGCACATCTGGCCAGGGCCCCAGCGCCCATCTCTCTGTCTTCTGTGCTGACACAGAGCAAAATAATTAGCAACAGCAGAGAGTTCCCAGGAAATAGTATGTGTGGTTTCAAACAGTTTGATCTATGACCTTTGCTAGCTTCACATCTTTTCCAAATATTCCATCAGGCATTCAAGTTGTTAGAAAACATTCAGCCTAATTGACATTCTCTGAAAACCTACCATGATGTCCAGGGGTTTATACTTACGCAGTTGGTCTTCAATTGTTTTAGTAACTGAACAGGAATACCAATAAAATGTGTGTGTTTGTTCTTCTTTGGGAACTGAGGTTTGGTTTGTTATAATGTCAGGGTGCTTTGCTTCCCCTGTGCCTGCTCAGACTGGCAGGTACTTAATAAATCCTGGCTTCAGTTCAGGAGGATATTCCTTCCAGAGAATGCCACCTTTCCTTTAGTGCATCTATTGGCTAAGGGAAGTACTGAAACACTTGGGCCAGGAGCTCAGCCACTATATTTTTTAAACTTCCCTGGAAAGTTCTATGGCTTTTACATTAAGTGTAGATCAGGAGCATACTAGAGGTCACTGCTACAATCTGCATTTCATGACTTAATTTTCTACTGTTTGAAAGTACACTGGACTGCGGTAGCATAGCCTCTCGGGTCTTCCTCACAGGACAAAACTCTGGCTACTGGCCAGTTATCTTGATTTGTTTATCACTAGCACCTCTGAACAGGGCAACAGAGGGTGACAGGGGAGCAAGGCAACTTGAAACGTTGCCCTCCTTCAAAACAGACAGAGGGAATGAAAAGTTGGTGAATTTAGCTTGGGGCAGGCAAAAGGATTCTAGATGGAAGACCAGTAGCAACTCTTCCTCACGATCTTAAAGCTGCACCAGCATTCAGTATAGGACCCCATCTGTTTTGTTAAATTGACAATTTCCTTTCGCAGGAAATAAAGGTTCATACTGAGTTTCAGACTGCTACAGAGTAAGAAATAGCTTTACTTTTTAAAGACTTTGCTTTTTAAGGCATTCAGCATGTAACCTAATTTCATTTGATGGAGTTTGTTTTTCCTTCTCTGTTTGCTGCCTAGAAGTGTGTGCTTCATTATCTCCTACAGAATTAGGGCTATAAGGGGGGAAGAGCAAGCAACTACATTCTCTGGACCTCAAACACTAAAAAAAAAAAAAAAAAAATTACATTACATTAAAATAA
>NW_004444001.1:3989107-3994849 GCF_000243295.1 Trichechus manatus latirostris | reverse complement strand
CGATGCTTACTGATGAAGTGGGGTGCCTCTGGGCACTTATTGGCAGAGCTAAAAGAGCTTTGTAATGCTTGCCCGAGCAGGACAGAGACCAAGCCGAGAGGCCGAGGGCCAGGGAGAGACCTGCCTGTAGGCACAACTGAGGAGAGGCTGTCCTGATGGAAAAACTGTACCCTGAGCATTCGGGTACCTGAATCATAACCTGTTAACCAAACCAAATTCATCGCTGTCGAGTTGATTCCAACTCATAGCAACTCTATAGTAACCTGTTACTTGCCTAATAAACCCCATAAACATGAGTATTGTCCATGAGTTCTGTGTGGCCATTGCAATGAATTATCGAATTCAGCAGAGAAGCAAAGAGTGCCATGGGAGGGATGGCTGGTGTCAGAATTGGTAAAGAGGACAGAAAGAGGAGATATGTCTGACCTCCGCCTCATAGGAATCAGCCTTGGGCTGTTGATCTTGATTCTCTTTCCCCCTTCTGAAGTTAGAGGAAGTCAGATGCCTCTGCCATGCATTTTTACATTTACTTTTTCAAAATTCAAACCTTCTGAAGTGTTCTCACATGAAGAGAGGACTTTAATCTTAAAGATAATTATAATGGAATATGATTTCCTGAAATAAAAAAGTATTAATTTAGAATTGTCTTTTTGAAAATTCTGACATGAGGGAAAAAAACCCCAAGCGAATGTAGAATATCAAGTTTTTAATTTAGAAAGAATAATCAAGCAGTTATCAGGGAGAAGAAATACACATGGCCAGTCTCTCGATAAGACTGGTTATGTACATGACTCCTGGTGCCCTCAGCAAGTGGGAGTGAACTTACTTGATGTCACACAAAAGGGCCACTCCTCTCAGGATCCAGTGATCTGGGGACAAAACTGTTCTCAAGTATACCACAGTGATGAAGGTCAAGTCTGTGCGCCTCGGCTTCTTGTAAATAGGACACACATACAGCTTGGGGTCCTTGGGCGCTGTGGAGTTGATGGCAAAGATATGTAACACAGGCAGCTGCGTGAAGAGTACTTTGGGGGTAGATTCTGTGAGCTTCCCGTTCCGTCTGTCCCAGGCTGCTCCATCCATGTAGAGTCCATAAATATACACACCTTCCTGAAGAGTCAAGCATAAGGTAATAGGGTTTTTTAAAAATTAGGTGCTGTGAGATGAGCATCCATTACTGTAATAAAGGTTGTCATTTTGGAAAGAAAACATACACCAGTCTTAAAATGCTACCAAAGGAAGAAAGCACCACTGGGCACATTGCATTAGTGAAATATTGAGCCCAATTTCCCCCCTGCGGCATATCTCAGGGCTCTGAGCACTGTAGAAATGTTATTGGTTGTCTGAGCATGGGGGCGGCCCACTTTGTGCAACAGATTTAGCTGGCATGCCAAATCACCTCAGCAGGGAGCTTAAAGTCTCCAAGACTTGGGCCAAGCTGGTGTAGAGTGGGAGCAAGAAATGGGATTTGGAGTTGTGGGTCACACAGGATCTTAGTCTAGGCTGCCCAAGACAACCTGTGGCGCCTCTAGGTGGATTCAAACCACTGACATTTTGGTTGGCAGGCGAGTGCTTCGTTTGCACCACCTAGGGACTCCCAGTGTACAGAGCAGAGAAACGTCAAAGCAGAGGCTCCCAGTGGTGTTTGTTTATCTTGGAGGCCCTACCCTTTTCCCCAGCCAGGCATTCTTCCACCTTTCCCAGCTACCTGGGGACACTGCTGGAACCAGCCCCAGGGCTCTGGACTACTAATCCAGTTAGTCTCTACTGCCCTCAACACTCATTGGTTCTGTGAGAAGCCCACAACAGTAGCTGGAGACGTGTGGAAAATCCTTGTTAGCAAATACAAGCATAATTTGTAATTATAAAGAAATGCAGTCTGGGGAGTTGCCAGCGTTGGCTAGACCTAGTCATTAACCTCCCCCTCTGGCAGACAGATACAGGAGGCTCTGACACTGAGGTCTTCTGTACAACGGGAGGAAGCCTTTGCTGCAAAGTTAATGGGTTTAACGGAGGCACTCATAGGTCAGTTCTAAGCCGAACTTGAACTTTCAGCCCTGGCTCCAGGACCATCCCTGCTGTTGCCCAGTGGGGCCTACCCCAGGTGGTGATGTGATCTCCTCCTTTGTCTGTCGCAGGACCTCATTGTGGATTGTCACAGAGTCCAGGGCCCAGCCTTTGTGGGCTCGGGTCACTTCTTGCCTCATTGCTGTGAGGAAGCCTTAAAAAAGAGAGACAGAGAAAATGAAAGGATTTTGATACTTTGGTGCAATCCATGTTAGAAACAAGAAGGAAGCCATGTTAAGTGTTACTTGCTAATCAATAATTAAACTATGTGTTTGTCTTAGCTTTCTAGTGCTGCTGTAACAGAAATACCAAAAGTGGGTGGTTTTAAACAACAGAAATCTATTTTCTCATAGTTCGGGGGACCAGAAGTCCAAATTCAGGGCACCAGCTCTAGGGGAAGGCTCTCTCTCTGTTGGCTCTGGGGGAAGATAACCTGTCCAGTTTCTGTTACCCTGGAGTTACTCAGTTCTTGGTAATCTCCACGTGGCATCATCTTTCCCCCTTTTATGCTTACCATTCTGTGCCTAATCTGCTCTTTTTACATCTCAGAAGTGGTTGGGTTTAAAACACATCTACGCTGAGACGGTCTCATTAACATAACAAGTAAAACCCTATTCTCAAACCGGATTACATCCACAGGTATACCCAAAACCAAATCCATTGTCATCAAGTCAATTCTGATTCATAGAGATCCTATGAAACAGAGTAGAACTGCCCCATAGAGTTTCCAAGAAGCAGCTGGTGGATTTGAACTGCTGACCTTTTGGTTAGCAGCTGATCTCTTAACCACTGCACCACCAGGGCTCCATCCACAGGTATAAGAGTTAGGATTTACAAAACACACACACACACACATAAATTTTTTATTATGTTTTAGGGGCAAGTTTACAGCTCAAGTTAGATTCTCATACAAAAATTCATACACACATTGTTATGTGACCCTAGTTGCTATCCCTATAATGTGACAGAACTCTCCCCCTTTCCACCCCGGATTTCCCATGTCCATTCAACTGCTCCTATCCCTTTCTACCTTCTCATCTCGCCTCCGGTCAGGAGCTGCCCATTACAACACATATTTTGGGGGGACACAATTCAATCCATAACAGTGCTCATCCCAAGAGGAGTTTTTCTTTGAGACCAAACCTCAGGGGGAATGTTGCTTTCAGTGTTTGTTTGTCTTTATGGAGGTCTGTGATGAGCTAAATATTTCTCACCGGCACCCTTTCTGCCTCAGACATGGCCTTGGTTTGAAACTCTGTCAAGATTTCAACTGCTCAAGTCCTACAAGGGTTGTAATCCAGTCCTGGCTCATAGCCTCTATTTGAAAACACCATATTGAGGAATATGACTGGAATTGTGAAATATTCGGAGAATGGCATTCCAATTAAAACTTGAATCAAACCATTATCAAGTTTCTATTTGCTTTAATGGAACAATTTCATTTAGTCTAAGGAAATAAGGCATAATGCCAACATAGAAAACCTGACTTTTAATTTGATCAAACAAAGCAATCGCACCGGAAAGGAAAGCTACATGTTTTAATGTGCATAATACAGTTATTTTAAGATAATACATGATTCCACATATTGTGGTCTTTCTTTAATCTTCATATTTGCAAACCATGACATTCAATTCACTAAGAGAAGTATTTCTTGGAGAGTAGCATTTGAAGTTAGAAACTATACCCTAAATTTCAACAGTCTTCAAAATCTTAGCAATATTTAGCAGTGACCTATATATTATATTTTGGCCTCCTTGTTAATACTGAAATTCATGAGACTCTCCAGTGAGTCAAATTTGGAATGTGTGCATTCCTATTATTCCTAGATTAGCCAGCTCTGAGAAATATTATGCACAAACCAACATATAAGTGATAATATTTTATTGGGTTTGAGTGGGGGCAGTGGGAAGAGTTGCTAGGCATAGTTATATGCTCTGAGGTAAAATCTCTTGGAGTTGGACAGAACAGGTCTTTAGCCTTGCTTACTATGAGAGTCAAGCTCTCCCCATTCCCAAATCCCTCCCTGGTTATTAAATTAGACATTTAGGGAGGCTCTCGTGTACTCATTCATTCATTCTGTCTGCAGTGGACACCATATGCCAGGCACTGCTCTAGGTGGGATGGCCACAAAGATGAAGAGGCCATCCATGGGCCCTGCATTCAAGGAGCTTAGTAGAGAGGAAATGTGGAGGACAACAGACCTAGTAAACAAGGATATACATACAACACAATGTCATTATGAACAAAGTTAACCACTTGAGGTGACAAGTCAGGGAAGTCTTCAGAGAGAAGATGAAGTTGATTCTTGAAAGATAAGCAGGAGTTTGCAAGATGGAACAATTCCTGGTAGAGGAATAGCATGTGTAAATGCATGGTGGTTTAGGCTAAAGGGTGAGGCAATGATGATGCTTAAGGTCAGAACAAAGGTAGAGTGGTTGTTTGTTAGTTGCCCTTGAGTCGGCTCCAACTCGTGGTGAGCTTATGTACAACAGAAGGAAATGATGCCCAGTCGTGCTCCATCTTCATAATCATTGGTATGTTTGATTCCATTGTTGCAGCTATTGTGTAATGCCTTCCAACCTAGGGGCTCATCTTCTAGGACTATACTGAACAATATTCTGTTGTGATTGTAGAAGCATGAATTTTTCAGGGTCTTGAATACCTAGTTACAGAGTTTGGACGTGATTCTGTGGATGGTAGGAAGCCTCTGAATATTTTAAGTAAGCAAGTTATTTGGTTGTACTTGCATCTTATAAAGCTTACTCAGAGTGCTAAAGAAGAGTCCTCACATTAATCCGAAAGAAAAGTTGATCAATCAACCAGAGTAGCTGGTTGAAGAACTTTTATAGTTGATTCTTAAAAAGCTGTAGTTTCATGGAACTGAGAGCACCTAGTAGGAAAGAATGATTTTATGATATAAAATATTAAATACAGGGGGCAGAGGAAACATAGTGGAAGTTTTCCTGGCAGCAAATGCTGGTCAATACCCATACTCTGTGTAGAATCACTTGATTTGATCAGCATTTGATTATGTGAGCTTCCGTTTTAAATATTGGGGATGTCATATTTTAGTAGTAAAATGAACATTTTGTGTGCTTGCCAGTCAGTAGTATATATAGCCACAATAATGAAATCTAATTCTCCCCTCTAAGTCAATCCATGAAAATGTCATTTTCATCATTCAATCTTAAGTGTGCGTGTGTGCGTCCATGTCGTGTGTTGGACACTGTATATCCAAGTAGAAGATTTGGAATTTAATTGACCCTGTTTTATTATATTTTAAAATTTATCACTGATCTATGAATCTATAAGGTCATAATGCACAAAGCATCAATCTGTGTCCCAACCATCCATCCGCACAAGCTGAATAACTGAATTTTCCCATAACATTTTAAGTTCCAACTAAATTGCAAATTTGACCTCACTCCACACTGCACTCAGGGTAGTGCCATGTCTGCCAGATGAGGAATGAGCTGGATCTTCTTTTATGTAACACGTCTGCCTCAAAACTTTTGGTCGTTGTTAGAGAGCTCCGAAAAACTTTGCAATTGAGAAACTTGACAATATGTGACAAGGAGAGACTATCTTCTATCTTCTCCCTACTGGGGACTATGCATGATGTTGTCTGGCTGACTTCAGAAATGAGCCTCCTTCCGTTTAGGAAGCACTCTTAG
>NW_004444001.1:3986358-3987481 GCF_000243295.1 Trichechus manatus latirostris | reverse complement strand
CTTAAACCAAGTTTCAGTCATGAGTGGTGGAAAAGTGATTCATACATACATATGTTTGACTCTGAAGTAAAAAACAAAAAGTTGGACAAAGTGTTCAGCAATAATAACCTTCTGTTCTTCATGAGATTTAACCACCCACCTGATAAATGGGTGATGTGACAATTCAAACATCTGAGTTACATGGGGTCTAAATGCGATGCTTAAAAAAACCTTTTTTTTCTCCAAACTCATACAGCATAATGAATTCTTAAAACACTTACCAAATTGTTTTTTTTTTTTTCAAATTCACTTCTAAATTAGGATTATACTTTGCAAATATGGGTCCAAAGTAACATTTGTTACATCTTAATTCCTATAATAGCAGTAATCCAACATTTCAGCAAGCTAACTACTATTGTTGGATTTATGCAATCAGCTGGCTTATAGAAAGCTGTAGAGTCCTTTAAGTGTCATTTCACGCAAGGTCTTAGAAAAGGCAAAAGAAACGACTAATCAAGAATTTGCTCTTCTTGATTGTATAAGGAGGAGTTGGTTGGTATTCTGTAATGATGGTCCTACACTCAAAATAGGCAACATTTTTTTTTTAAATGCATCGCTCCTTCTGTAATGGACCTTAGATTGTGAAGTATTTCCTGTCTAATCAGTTACTAAGACTCCCAGTAGCATCTTCGAAGCTGAGGAGAAATGATCCTCCCGCCACGGTTTATGACGGGCAGTTCTTCCCCCAAATGAGAAGCGAATGGAGGTCGCTGGTAAGTTAAATAAAAGGCCAGAAGTCATCAAATAGAGACCAGGTTGATCAACCTAAATGAATAGAAATGCACTGGGCACCTTCCCTGAAGCACTGGGAGATGCTTGAAGGCAGGGCTCTTAAGCTTTGCTGAAAATTATGATCATCTGGGAAACCTGTAAAAATCAGGCTGCCCAGGTCACGCCCTAGGATCTCTGGAGGTGGGACGGAGGCATCAGTACTTCTTCAAAACAGAGCTTCTCAAACTTTAATGTTCAACACCTGGGCGGGATGGGGGTGTGGGGGTCTTGTTAAAATATAGGTACTGATTCAGTAGGTCTAGGGTGGGGCCTGAGAGTCTGCATTTCTGCCAAGCTCGCAGGTGATGCTGAT
>NW_004444001.1:3982644-3984254 GCF_000243295.1 Trichechus manatus latirostris | reverse complement strand
AGTAGAGATGAATAGGGGCATTTGCGAGAATGGCTGAGGTGCCCAATGGAGGGGTGTACACAGAAGGGAGACCAGGGCCAAGGGCAGAGAGGTAAAGGAGAACCAAGTAAGGGCAGGGACAGAAGCCAAGGCATGAATGGGTTTCAAGAATCAGCATCCTAGCTGTAGTCAAGGGAAATGAAGATGGCAGCAAGGTCCCTGGATTCAGTGGCCTTGGAGAGAGCAGTTTTAGTAAAATAGTGAAGTCTGGACAGATTATAAGGGACTGAGTGATTAGTGAGAAAGACAACTGTGCAGAGACTAAAGTTATAAGAGGTATGGTTATGACTAAGGCCAGTACACGTAAAAGCAAGGAGGATGTGTTTTATTCACTCTGGAGGAAACTACATGGTTTAATAACCAGAGATGAGTTGGAGGCTGCTAGAGGCATGGAGCCCTGGTACCACAGTGGTTAATTGCTCAGCTGCTAACCAGAAGATTGGTGGTTCAAACCCACCAGCCACTCTGTTGGAGAAAGATGCGGCAGTCTGCTTCCCTAGAGATTTACAGCCTTGGAAAGCCTACAGGGCAGTTCTACTCTGTCCTATAGGGTTGCTGTGGGTGGGAATCGCCATGACGGCAATGGGTTTTTTATTTTTTGGTTTAGCATTTCTAAAATTCCACAGTCCTTCTATAGTTCTGTGATTTGGGAGCAGGGCCAGGTTAGCGCTATCACTTAAATTGACATTTAGGCCCTTGGAATCCATTCATCTGGATTCCCTCAGACACTGGGGGCAGCTCTGGTTAGGCAAACAGTATATAAGGGGTCTCCATGAGTCGGAATTAACTCGACAACAGCAGGGTTGGTTTTGGTTTTACATATGTGGCATGCTTTAGAGTTGTTACTAGATTAGAAGAAAGCACCCAGTCCCTTCCAATCCCAAAGCTCTAATAACTGCGGGTGTACTCTTCCACCTCAACAAATGGCAGGCTTTTTAACTATCTTCGAGGCAAGCATTCAGAAATGGCTGCTAGCTGATGACGTTGCCCTGAAAATATACACACGGGCAGAAGATTGTGGATGATTTTTACAGTAAACACAAGATAACAGGACAAAAATTATCCATCTCCTTGCTTCAGCAAAATGCCCTCTAACTGAAAATCTTGATTTGTATTAGTGAGTAAGTTTTTACTGACATCTGCTGTAACAGACAGCCGTGGCTTGTCACGGCACTAAGAGAAAATCAGAAAAACTACCACCGTTTGGCATTAAAACGGCATCAAGCTCCAGATTGAGTTAAACATTCAGGAAATAATGATACTGCATGATTCAATCTAATATAGAGGTGTGAGACCCTGTGAACACGTTCCGCCTCTGCTTCTATTTCATTAGCAGCACCTGTGAGTCATACCCAACATCAAATGGTAAAGCATGGCTATCAATTAAGAGGTTCTGAAGGGCAGTCAATTCCTTGGCTTGAAGCCAGGCTCACTATAATTTATATTCTTTGAGTTAAAACACATCCCCATGTACAGCACACATACACATACACACCATCACCACCACAACCACCACCAACTCCATTGTCATTAGAATCTAAATCATATGTACATGATGTGCTGAAAAGATA
>NW_004444001.1:3934646-3951973 GCF_000243295.1 Trichechus manatus latirostris | reverse complement strand
CAGAGGACACATGGAGAGAAGGCCAAGTTTGAGGACTTTTGGACAGAACTTTGAAAACGCCCAGAAATTTTACCACAATTAAAGATTTGTTTAGATCAGCAGTTCTCAAAGCGTGGCCTGGAATCCCTGGGGGTACCTAAGACCCTTTCAGGGAGTCCACAAAGTTACAATTTTTTTCATAGTAATACTAAGAGGTTATTCGGCTTTTCCACTCTTATTCCCTCACGAGTGTACAGTTGACTTTTCTAGAGGCTATATGACATGTAACAACACAACAGACTGAATGCAGAAGCAGACATGAGAATTCAGCTGTCTTCTATGAAGCCGGACCTTAGAAAGATTTGCAAAATGTAAAACAAGGCCACTCTTCTCAATGAATTTTTTTTGTCTTAAAAATACACTTTTTAAAATACAAAATGTATTGTTGCTAACATATAATGGCTTTGTTTTTGTTATTCTTAAATAAATAAATACATATTTTTAAAATGTCACAGTTTCAATTTCTAATACAGTAAATGTCAATAGGTATCAACCACATTAAAAAAAAAACAGCTATTTGGAGTCTTCAATTATTTTGTAAAGGGGCCCTGAGACCAAAAATCTGAGAAAAGCTGATTTAGGTTAACAAGCAAACACCAAAGAGGGTCAAGAAGTAGAACATTATTGCATCCACACTGGGGAATGGATTGGTATAACTGGCTTGCTTTCCTACTATCTGGCTGAGAGAAAGAAAAGTATGGAGAGCAGAAGACCAAAACAAGAGGTAGGTTTAAAGAACGGAGAGAGCAGGCTTGGGTACGAGAGGTGGGGAGAGGTTTCAAGCCTAGAGGGTTAAGACGTCTGGGGTCCTAAGACAGGGGAATCCAAAGATGGGAGAAGGGTACAGAAAAGGTGATTGAAGGAAAAAGTGGAATAGAAAGGGGGTGAAGAAAGGTGTCAGAAAAAGTGCAGATCATGTCTTGCAAGATATTTGAGAAAGGAAGTTGGTAAGGAAGAGAAGAAAGAGTGGGGAAGGAAGAAGGGATGAGGGAAGGATGGAGCATAGTGTCCCGGTATTGTACTCAGCTTTGTGGAATTCAAAGATCCATGGAGACAACGGGTGTAGCTTACCTCATGAGGAACATAATCAGGAGGCAGTTTGCTCAGCATATCTTCAGATAATCTATAAACAATGGCTTCCCGAGTCTCTCCCATTCCACCTCCACTCTCTTTGGGTTGAATGTTGGTAATTGTTTCAAGAACATCAGAAGCAGTGTTACTCTGATACCTGATAAAAAGAGTGAAATGTTCAGAAAGCAGTAGGCAAAAGTACCCTCGGAGAGAATTACCAAAGCTAAAATTAACTGACAGACTTGCTTAAATCAAAGCCAGTCCCCACCCCCACAAAAATGGGAAACTTTACCGTCAACTTACAAGAATGAAAAAGCCAGAGATCCATTCTACTGCCTCTTAACACACGTCAAAGACCATCACAGAAATGAAAAGCTCTCCATCTTATGGGAAACAGGCCCCACAAACATCCTTGGTAATACAAATCTGTGCTTTAAAGTCTGATTGTGAAGTCCTTCCTTATAGCTGACCTAAACCCCTCATGCTGCACATCTTTTATTCTCCCTCTCTTATGGTCTAATCATAATAGTCTACCATTATATGATGATCTGTTAGATCAAAGAAGACGACTCATTTTTCTTCACCAAAATATAAATTATTAAAATTTGCTTGGTCTTTTCTGTTTTATTTTCTCATTTTTCCACTTGCTTTACGATTTCCAAGGTGATCTACTGACATCCATCTGCTCTACCTAGCCCGTTTTTTAAATCCATGTATTCAATAAAGATTTAACAAATGTCCCCTATGTCTACTATGCACCAGGCACTGAGCTAGGTGTTGGGATATGGTGGTGAATAGGACATAGTTGCAGGGTCCTAGAGTGAGTAAGTGCTATGGAGGAAAAGAACACGACACTTTAAGAGAATATAGTTTCTCTCTCTGTAGCTCTCACTCTCATTCCCGTGCTTGCTCTCTCGAGTAGACCAGATGTTCTGACATACATAGACTTTGCCTCTGTCCCTGAAATGCTGGGTAGACTAGCTTTTCTGTGTGTGTATATGTGTCAGAGGCAATTTACACTAGAAGATCAGGGAAAATCTCTCTTAAAAAGTCATATGTAAACAGAGACCTGAAGGATGAGCAGGTTGGCCAGGCCAAATTGGGGTGAGTGGGAGGCCAAGAAAGGACATTCAGATAAGAGGTAAGGGCTGGGGGTGAGAAAGATGTCAGTGCATTTAAGAAACAGACAAGGCCAGTAAGGTTGGAGCAGTGAGCTAGAAGAAGAGATGAGGATGGAGATAAAGGCAGGGGCCAGACTAGGCAGGGTCATGTGGGCCACTTTAAGGGTTCTGAGCATTATCGTAAGGGCAATCAGAAGCCACTGAAGACTTCCCAAGAAGGGGTGCTGACATGATCAAATTTAAATTTTTCTTTTCTGAACTCCTAATTTACCTCCTAGAAATATCACATAATTTGGTTTTTTTTTTTTTTTTTTGGTATTGTTTGCTTTGTAAATTTTGTCTCTCATCCAGATGTCAACCACATTCACACTTCCTTTCACAGGTGTTAGAGGGAAATCTAAAAAGAATATACAAATTCTTGAGATTAGTGATTTGTTTTTCCATTATATCTCCTTGAACATAACCTAAGTCTTTGTAATTTGGAATATATATCAAAATTTTAGATGTGCATACCTTTAATTTAGCAATTCTATATCTAAGACTTCACCCTAAAGGAATAATCAGACATTTCCATTTTTGAGAGCATGGTGGAATTGTTACCCTGAACAACCCTCCTGAAAACAACTAAAAATGCTGATTAAGATATGGAAAACATCTTTTTAAATACATTACTGAACTGGCAAGAAACTAAGGAATCATTGGAGTCAAACAAAATATAGAGTGAAAGTTGTAATCCAGAAAGACAAGCCAAATTTTACCCTAGCGGTGTTAACTCAGCCCTGATGTCCTTGAATTTCTGCTTGGATAGAGCATGGGACACAATGACACAGGAAGTAATCCATCCTACCCAAGGTGGAAAGTCTAAAAGGAAATTCCTACATAAAGCTGTGACCCTAGTCGGGTTGCAACCTCAGTGTAAGGGTAAACTAGAACCAACCCACCTGTCAGAAGGGGATGGCAGGTAAACTGTCTATCTAGTTTGGAACTGGGTAGGAAAAAGAATCTATCCTGAGAATTCTTAGTTTACCAGGTTTGTGACATTAATTAACATTAATTCATATTACCTGTGTTATCTGAAACCTCACTCCTCACACCAAGCCAAGAATTTATTTTAAGATGTTCCCAGGAAGTTCCAGGTGACATTTGGTAGCACAAACACAAATCTTCCCTGGAATACTATACCTTCAACCCAGGTCTCAAATAATTCCAACAGTTAATTTCAAATAGACACAAGCTACCAGTCAAAAGTTACAAAAATCATAAAGAAACAAGGCACCATGAGCAACAGCCAGCAGAAACAACAGAAAGCAGAACCAGATCTGCAGAGATATTAGGTAATTTTCCAATACACATTATGAAACATGTTGTCATTATATTAAAGAGTAAAAAAAGATGATTAAAATGAATAAGAAAGAAGAGATTATAAACGTTAATATCATATTTGAAAAAGAACCAAATAGAATTTCTAAAAATGAAAAATAAATGAAATTTTCAAACTTTATTAGTTTTCTATTGCTGCAGTAACAAATTAGCACAAACTCAGGGCTTAAAACAAAATTATTATCTTACAGTTTATTTTTTTAATTTTTTTAAATTGTGCTTTAGATGAAGGGTTACAGAGCAAATTAGTTTCTCATTAAACAATTATTAGTTTCTCATTAAACAATTTATACACACATTGTTTTGTGACATTGGTTTCGAACCCCACAACATGTCAACACTCTCCCCTTCTCGACCTCAGGTTTCCCATTTCCATTTGTCCAGCTTTCCTGTCCCCTGCTGCCTTCTTGTCCTTCCCCCTGGGCTGGTGTGCCCACTTAGTCTTGTATACATAGTTGAGCTACGTGTATTATTGTTTGTCTTATGGGCCTGTCTAATCTTTGGCTGAAGGATGAATCTCAGGAGTGACTTCATTACTGAGTTAAAAGGGTGTCCGGGCGCCATACTCTTGGGGTTTCTCCAATCTCTGTCAGACCAGTAAGTCTGGTCTTTTTCTGTGAGTTACAATTTTGTTCTACATTTTTTTCCAGCTCTGTCTGGAACTCTCTCTTGTGGTCCCTGTCAGAGCAGTCGGTGGTGTAGTCGGGCACCATCTAGTTGTGCTAGACTCATTCTGGTAGAGGCTGTGGTAGTTATGGTCCATTAGTCCTTTGGACTAATCTTTCCCTTGTGTCTTTGGTTTTCTTCATTCTTCCTTGCTCCAGATGGGGTGGGACCAGTGGATTATCTTAGATAGCTGCTCACAACCTTTTAAGACCCCAGATGCTGCTACTCACCAAAGGAGGATGTAAAAAATTTTCTTTATAAACTATGTTATTCCAATTAAGCTGAATGTCCCCTGAAATCATGGTCCCCAGCCCAGCAATTCAGTCCCTCATGGAGTTTGGATGTATCTATGACGCTTTTATGACTTTGCCTTGGTCAAGCTGTGCTGACTTCCCCAGTATTGTGTACCTGTTATCGTACAGCTTTTTAGATCAAAAGTCCAACACAGGTCTCACCAGGCTAAAATCAAGGAGTTAGCAGGACTGGGCTCCTTTCTGTAGGCTCTACAGGAGGATCCATTTCTTTGCTCATTTAGGATATTGGTAGCATTCAATTCCCTCACTTGCTAGCCTCCACAACTGCATGAGCCATTTCTTTGAAATAAGTCTCTCTCTCTCTGTATATATATATATATATATATATATATATATGTTTCACTGGTTTTGCTCCCCTAGAGAACCCAGCCTAAGACAGAGATGAATCACAGTGATAAATGTTTTAGGTTCACTGAAGCGTACCTTACAAATCCCTACTGTCTACGCCCTGCTAGAAAGGTCCTCTTCTGACTTTTCTTTACAGCATATGGAAAAAGAGAATTACACCCTCCTCTCTCTCCCTCCCTAGGTGTGAATTAAATGAATTTATGTGGAAACTGCCCCACTAACTGGAAGAATCCTAAAGAGCTCTTGTTAAGTTATCCAGGCTTATTTGCTTAAGAACAAGTCACATTTTTGTGGGAACAGAGAGAATCCTGTTCAACTGGCCTTTGAGTTCATTTAGGAATCCAGCTGAAGAATGGAGGAGATGCTTCTGTCTTCAGCATTTTTATTTGATGAGTATCTGGAACTCAGCATCTGCACCCAAGCATGCATATCCAAGCCATTGCACCTTTCCTGAAGTGGCTGAGGTACATGAATCAGCCACTGTGCTTCACAGGCTGGACTTACATTCAGATACGGTGATCATGACAGTCCTGGTGTTAGACAATGATTATAACCTCTGCCAGATTTGGGGTAATAATTCCACATGACCTTCAAACAAATTTCACTATAAGGCGCAGTAGGGTAAAAGCTGATTTTTAATAAATGAAATTTGACTTTATATAATTTTTAAAATTATTCTATGAGTAACCTCTGTTCAGATGTTGAGGCTTTAGAATATCCCAAAAAGATACTTGTTTAAAAAGGTTGAAAGATGAGTATATCAAACATATAGACAACTGAACATATGAAAAGAAAACAAAACATTCTAGTAAAATGACACAGAAGGAATCTGAAACCTGTTTCTAAATTTTGAAGTATGGCACTGTCCCAGTTTTTAAAAGTCAGATAAAATCTAAGAAAAACACAGATTACTCTAAGTGGAAAAATCCTATGAAAATAGCTGATAGGACAACAAAACGAAGTTATCAAAAGTCAAGGATCCACATGTTATTATATACATTTTTCACAAATATAAATTTGTACATGATTCATATTACTCCATGGTCTCATTCTAGCATTAAATACAGTAAAGACGAGTATGTGGCTGAATTGCTGTCACCACCACTGACATCTTACAGACAGCCATGCAATACAAGGCAAGTCTAAAAACACCAGTTGCGGTCCTGGTGACTTCATGTGCATTGGAATAAAACTGTGCTCCATAGGGTTTTCAATGGCTCATTTTTCAGAAGTAGATCACCAGGCCTTTCTTCCAAGGTGTCCCTGGGTGGACTTGAACTGCCAACCTTTCAGTCAGAAGTCGAGCTCTAACCGTTTGCCCCACCAAGTAAGTCTAGGTAACATTAAACCTTTGACTTGATAATGAACTTCACATCCATATTTCCAATGGCTCCTAGAACTGTTTCTTAAATAAACCCAAAACGTAACTCATTGTTTCCTGTCTTATCCCTCACCTGACCTGTTCCTTGTCCTGTCCCCTTTAACAATATCAATATCTTCATCCACTTGCCCGACCTAGAAACCTCAGAGACCTCCTTGGTGCCTCATGCTTGTTGTCACTCCCCAGCTCTTCTTGGTTTCCAAGTTCTATTTCTAAATCGTTTCTAACATCCATCCCCTCATCATCACCCCCACTGCCTTCAGAACAGTTCCAAACTCTTTAGCACGATGCCCAAAACCTTCAAAAGCCAGACTATTTGTCCTCAGCCCCACCTGTAGTCTGCTTGCCCCTACCACTACCCACTCCATTCTCTAGGTACCATGGACTCGGTTGCCTGAACATACCACAGACTTTTATGTCTTCATGGCCCTCCTTGGACAGCTCCTTTGTGCACATGCCCAAGCTGTGTCTTGATCCCAACTGTTCATTACGTTCCTCTTTCCTTGCACTCTGTCCTTGCTGCTCATAGGGCTGCAGTCACTTCCTCCCCACCTGCACATCCTTTAAGGCACAACCCAAATGTGGCTTCTTTCACTAGCTAACTTTGATCTCTAAGTTGGAATTTATTGCTGCTTAACCTGTATTCTTAAACCAGTTGCTGTCAAGCTGATTCCAACTCATGGTGACCCTATGTGTGTCAGAGTAGAACTGTGCTCCATAGGGTTTTTAATGGCTGATTTTTTGGAAGTAGATCTCCAGGCCTTTCTTCCGAGGCTCTCTGGGTGGATTCAAACCTCTAACCTTTTGGTTAGCAGCAAACACAGCAACCATTTTCACTTCCCAGGGATTTGTGTTCTTATATCACTGTATATGTACCGATTTTAGAGTTTACCATATTGTATTATATAACTACTTGCCACTCATCTGTTTTCCCCTAATAGACAATGAACTCCAAGGGCAAGGACTGTATCTTACTCATCTTTGTATTCCCAAGTTGCCCAGAGAGTAAGGTCTCAATAAATATTTGTTTGTTGAATTGAGGCCAATTGGCTTGAATTTTATTAAACCTCAAATATAAAGGACAGCAATCCTCCAATATTTAAAGGGCATGAAAATTTAATTTTTTGTTCCTTCTTATGGTAAAAGTACAGTATATCATCATTACTATTTTTCTATTTCCTGGCATCTTTCCACATACAAAGGGAAACATCTATATAAATTTATATGCTCTTCAAAGCACAGGAATATCAGAGAGATATAATTTGAGGGTGAAGGAAAATGATTTTTATTAGTATATCATTTTATCAACACAGATCTTTAAAGGTTAAGAGAAGAAAACCACGGTAAATTTCCATTCATACTAAGAAAATGAGAATTCATTCTTCCTACTTGCTCTAGCTCCAAATAAAACAGAGGAAAGGTCCTACAACTGGGATTCTCAGGCACTTTCTCAGGTCACCTCCAGAGCAAATCCCCTTTGGAAACATTGCTCTGCACCCTGGCTGGATGCCAGTAGTGCAGACCACTGCAGGCATAACAGTCCTGCTTTGCAGGCTCTGGGCTCTGGCCAGTTCACCGGGACTCTAGAAAGAAGCCAATGGAGAGGTTGCCACTGGTAGATCTCTCCTAAGAGATCACCTTCATGGTGGATGATTTTATCTATTTTTTTAGGTTGTTGGGGACAACAAGCCCTGAAAAGTTGACCCATTTTGGACAAGAGCTGGACAAACTCTCTAGGCCATCTCCCCCTACATGTTTTACTAGGCAAAGAATGCCATTCCTGGGTATTCTAGGGCTGTGCAACCTACATTTCTTTTTCCATAATGTGATTTTATGTTTGCAAAGATATGAACAGCAGAACATTGTTAGCTAGCTATAATGGAGAATTGGAGAACACCTCTCTATGCCTCAAAAGCCCAAGGGCTTTCAGAAAAACAGTTCCCATAAATGCTCAAGTTACTTCTATAAGAAGATTTCTGTGTGGAGTAAACATGGGAAGAAGTTCATACTGGCCTGGTAGCTTAGCGGTTCTGGGAGGCCTTCTAGGTTGTCTTCACTGGGTAGTAGTATTAGAGTCACGAAAATAAAAATGCAAAACAACTGAAAACCAGAACAATCTATAAAATGAACAATTAACTATCTAATGAGATATCAGTATACTGTAATATCCAAATTAGCCTAGATTTATATATGTTTTCGCACACGAAATATCAATGAGCATAAATTTAAAAAATTTAAAACCCAAAAGTGTCAGTTAATACTAAAAGAACACATTTAAATTTGCCCTGCATAGATATGACTATAAACATTGTTATAAGGTATTTGATGAATTTCGGAAGGTGGAAAAATATGCATAACAGCTAACGACAAAAAGTGAAAATAAATGTTTTTGGCACTGAGTTAGTTGAATCTGCAGAGTCCTTGGTATCTTATAAACCTAGATAATAAAATGTGAATAAAGTATGCATTGTTAATGGTTCCTGTCATCAAGGTATCTAAGCTCTTGGGAGAGATTTTGCTTATTTTAAAGCATTGATTCAGCGTGATTTTGCCCCTCTGCTTCAAGGATTCTGCGTTACGAAGCAAAGACCCAGGAGAGGGACTTGTGGTCCCTTTCCCCAAATCTCCCTCCTCTCTCAAATTCATGGAAACCAACTTCAGAATGCAGATTCTGATAAGCAGGGGACATACAGTTCTCCACCATGGCCCAATTACAGCATGTGAACCCATCTGGAAGCAATAGTGCTGCTAATGGCATGGACAGGCAGATAAATTAACAGGAATTCCTCTGACTGGGGACATTCACACAACCTTAGCTAGTGTATCTCAGAAAGTCCATCTCCTCTCGTGGCTTCAACTGCTATCTTTGCACGAATACCCTCAAATATCTCTTTCTAGCCTTATCTCTCACTTTGGCTGCAGTCCAGTTTCTCACCACTCTCAGATACATCCCGCTCTCTTTCCCAAACTAAACACGCTCCAAACAGGACTCTGTAACTTCCTCTCAAACGCATTCCTCTCCCCAGCTCTTCCATTATCCCAATTCCTAGACCAGATGGTCAGGAGGATCTTCGATTACTTCCTTCATTCTGCACAGAACTTGGAGGGTGTCATCTTCTTGGAGCCAGGTAGGTTCTACCTGGGAAGATTCGTCTGTTATTGCTTATCGCCTCCTAGTGGTTGTCGCAGGAACAGCAAGGTGTTGTAGCAAAGACCTCCAAGGAGACAGGATTATATTCACCAGATATTTCAGAGAAAAGAATCAAACCAAGGACAAAGCTTACCCAGAGACCAAGAAAAGGACCAAACGTGGAGCTGCAGGAGAAAGCCTGCTGCCTGAGCAGGAACCAGAAAGGGGCCAAGGTGCTGGCAAAGAGGGGAAGGGAGTGAGTGGCGAAGACCTCTGGACAGACCAAACAGGAAGTTAAGAATAGAGAGATCAGAGAAGGAGGGCCACGCATCTTAGAGGCCAGCCAGCTGTCTGTATCGGAAGTAATCCTCCATTTGAAGCACAGGTTCATGGCTTTTTGCTTGATCCCACTCAGTGTGGTGAGAGATTGTAAGATTCCAATGCTATTTCAGGCAAAGATAGCTTATGGCATCCTATAGCATGCCTGCCAGGGATGGCAAGTGAGCCTCTGGACAGGGTTGTAGGGAGAGACTTCCTAGAGACAAAGAAGGCTACTTATGCCTCTCTACCTACTAGCAGCAATGATGCGTACTGAAGAAGGTTCTCAGCCATTGACCTATATTCAGTCTGTCACTAAGTCCTATCAGTCTCCTTTTGGGATCCACCCTGTCCTGTGCATCCCATCATCATCATCTGTCATCGAAGCCTGCATTTGGATTTATCCAAAGAGTCTCCAAGATGGCCTATTAGTCAGCATCAGGGACCCTAGATAACGCTGGAGAGATGGGCCTTGTTAGCGATGGTACAGAGTCTGTATTTTATTCTAAGTGCCGTGGGAGGCCATTGAGATGGAGGAGAGTCAAGGGGAGTCAAGGATTCAGTCTGGGTCATTTTAAGGTTGTTGTTGTCAGTTGCCGTCCAGTCAAATCCGACTCATGGCGACCCCATGTGAGCCTCTGGGTAGAGTTGTAGGGAGAGACTTGCTAGAGACAAAGAAAGTACTGCTGCCTCTCTACTCACCAGCTAGCAGCAATGGTACATACAGAAGGTCTCAGCCATTGACCATTCAGTCTGTCACTAAATCCTATCAGTCCAAACCCAGTGCTGCTCCATTGGGTTTTCTTGGCTGTAATATTAATGGAAGCAGATTGCCAGGCCTTTTCTTCCACAGTACCACTGGGTGGGTTTGAATCACCAATCTTTAGGTTTGCAGTCGAGCGCAAACTGTTTGCGCCACCTAGGGACCTTATTTTCAGGTTGCCGTTGTTATTGTTAGGTGCTGTTGACTTGATTTTGACTCATAGCAGCCCCATGTGGCACAGCACAACTGCCCAATAGGGTTTTCTAGGCTGTAGTCTTTATTTTTATTGTTGTACTTTAAGTGAAAGTTTACAATTCAAGTTAGTCTCTCATACAAAAATTTATGTATACACTGTTATGTGACCCTAACTGCTCTCCCTATACTGTGACAGCACCTTCCTCCTTTCCACCCCTGATTTCCTGATCCATTCAACCAGCTCCTAACCCTCTCTGCCTTCTCATCTCACCTCCGGACAGGAGCTGCCCATTTAGTCTCATGTATCTACTTGAGCTTAGAAGCACACTCTTCACGAGTATCATTTTATGTCCCATAGTCCGGTCTAATCTTTGTCTGAAGAGTTGGCCTCGGGCATGGTTTTAGTGCTGGGTTGAGAGAGTGTCTGGGGGCTATGCTTTCTGGGGCTCCTCCAGTCTCGGTCAGACCATTAAGTCTGTTTTTTTTTTACTAGAATTTGAGTTCTGCACCCCACTTTTCTCCTGCTCCATCAGGGACTCTCTGTTGTGTTCCCTGTCAGGGTGGTTATTGCTAGTAGCCAGGCACCATCTAGTTCTTCTGGTTCTAGGCTGTAATCATTATGGGAGCAGATCGCCTGGTCCCTTCTCCTACAGAGCTACTGGGTGGGTTTGAACCGCCAACCTTTTGGTTAGTAGTATTTATCTGTTGCGCCACCAGTGCTCCCTAGATTTTAAGATTGAGTTGCTTGAAATAACATCCAAGTGGAGCTATCACATAGAAATTGTATACAATGATTATGGAGCACAGAAGAGAGGACTATACAACACATATTTGGAATACAGATGCTCTTAAGGCCACTGGAATTGAGGAGCTCCACTCAGGTGAGAAGGTAGAAATAAGTCTTAAAGGAGTTTGAATGTGAACGGCAACAGATTGAGGAACATGTGGATTAAGGGAGCGCTTTTTTTAAGCATGAGAGATACTAGATCACACTGTTACCTGGACAGTACGCTGAAGAATGAGCTATTAAAGTCATGCTCTGCAGCATTTTACAATCTGCAACATATTTTGTTACTTTGCCACAACATGCTTTTGCCATTGATGATTGAGGACCTGCTGAGCTAGCCGAACAGCAGAGAAAACCTTTTGAGAAGAGACCCTGGCTTCTAGTGTGGTAGGCTTCCCTGGTATCAGATTTACCTATGTCCATGTAAAGTTCCCCCTTCCTGTTTCTCAGAGAAAAGTGGTTGAAAAGAGCTACCCTGGTAGCACATTCCTTTAGGAGAAAGACTGGAGTGGCTTCACACTGTTATCAGGTTTTAGACCAACGTCTAAGAGCTAGACTCATGCCCACACTTCTATAACATATGGTTATATGTTAGAGGATGGACTGGACCCAGTAGAGTGTAAACAAGAAGCTACTTTATTCTTTCCCACAATGGTGCCTTTATATCTGCTCTCCCTAATTGTTAAAGATTCCTTTGCATAACTCTGTGCAAATAAATATAAACACCTAGATGAAACAGGTAATTACCTTGAAAAACACGATTTACAAAAATTGACACCATTAGAGACCGAAGGATGAGAAAGATAACAAAGAACTTGCACTATCAAAATATACTGAGCACAGATGGTTCCACAGGAGAATTCTACCAAACCTTCAAGCATCCAATGTTAAATAAATTATTCCACAGCAAAAATGTTTATAAAGCAAAGATACCATTGGTTATAACTAAACCTGGTAGAGATACCACAAATAAATTGTGAGACCAATCTCATTTATGAATATGGATACAAAAAAATTCCCTAATAATTATCAACAGAGTCCAAAACTACATTACCAAAATAATATATCAGAATCAACTGCTATTAATTCCAGGAATTCATAAATGACTCAGACTAGGAAATCCATTAATATAATTCACAAATTTTTAGATATTTGTGGGAAATTATATGATTATCTGTATAGATGCTGAATAGTCATTCAACAGCCATTTTTGATAGAAAAAATAAACATGTAACAATAGCTATGAGAAGTCTGGCCGGCGGTGTGGGAGGGAAGCCCTAGCAGGTAGTCAAATATATTATAAAGTCTCAAACAGAGTGGTACAGAATAAAAAGCCTAGAAATAGAGCTCGGAACATATGGAAGTTTGGAAAATTATCAAGGAAGCATTTTAAATCACTAGTGACAGAAAAGGAGCCCTGGTGGCATAGTGGTCAGCAGTCTGAGTCCACCAGCCTCTCCTTGGAAACCCTGTGGGACAGATCTACTCTGTCCTCTTCATTTGCTATCAGTCGGAATTGAATTGATGGCAATGGGTTTTGGTTCTGGTGAGAGAACAACTGAATTGTTATTTGGAAAAAGATAAAATTTCATCAATACTTATACCAGAATGAAATTCTAAATGAATAAAAGAGCTAAATGTAAAAAAATGCATACAAGTACTGGAAGAAAATATGGATTATTTCTTTATAACCTGATTGAGAAAAGCTTTTCTATTACTAAAAATCCATATGTAACAACAACAACAAAGTATTCATAAATTTGACTAGCTAAAAACAGATGTTAGCAAAAACAAGACAACAACAAAAATACTGCTACATAGCCTGGGAGCAGCCATCTAAGATACTCCACTGGTCTCACTCCTTCGGGAGAAAAGGAGAATGGAGAGAACAAGATGCAAGGGAAAGATTAGTCCACAGGACTAATGGACCACAACTACCACGGCCTCCACCAGACTGAGTCCAGTACAACTAGATGGTGCCCGGCTACCACCGCTGACTGCTCAGACAGGGATCACAACAGAGGGTCCCGGACAGAGCTGGAGAAAAATGGAGAACAAAATTCTAACTCACAGAAAAAGACCAGACTTACTGGCCTGACAGACTGGAGAAAGCTCAAGAGTATGGTCCCTGGACACCCTGTTAGCTCAGTAATGAAGTCACTCCTGAGGTTCACCGTTCAGCCAAAGATGAGACAGCCCCATAAAACAAAACGAGACTAATGGGGCACAACAGTCCAGGGACAAGGACTAGAAGGCAGGAGGGGACAGGAAAGCCGGTAATAGGGAACTCAAGGTTGAGAAGGGACAGTGATGACATGTCGTGGGGTTGTAAACCATTGTCATAAAACAATACATGTACTGTTTAATAAGAAACTATTTGTTCTGTAAACCTCCATCTAAAGTACAATAATAAAAAAAAAAAAATCTTCTGCATAGCCAAAGGGGAAAAGGCACAAAGTTGAAATGAAAAGACAGACTGAGAAAAAAATATTTGCAATGCATATCACAAATAAAGGGCTGGTATCTCTAATTATAAATAACTCTTAAAAATCAAGGAAAATGAGTAAAAGCTGTCTTGAGAAACGGGCAAAAGATAGACAAACAGTCCTTAAACCTATGAAAATGTGCTGAATTACACTCAAAATAAGAGAAAGGCAAATTGAAATTATTGAGATGCCATTTCTTACTTATTATACTGGTGAAAATTCAGAAGCTCCACCAACACTGTTGGTGACACTGTGAAGAAACAGGTACTTTCATACATTGCCGGTGAGAGTGCAAAATAGTGCAACCCTACGTGGGGGAATGAGGAGCTCTGGTGGTGCAGTGGTTAAAAGCACTTGGCTGCTAACCAAAAGGTGGGTGATTTGAATCCACCAGCCGCTCCGTGGGAGGAAGATGCGGCAGTCTGCCTCTGTAAAGATTTTCAGCCTTGGAAATCCTATGGGACAGTTCTACTCCGTCCTATAGTGTCACTGTGAGTCGGAATTGACTCAACGGCAGTGAGTTTGGTTTGGAGTTGGGAAGTAGGGAAATTCGACAACATGTACTAACCCTAGGTCCACTCACAGCAACCTATCCTAAAAATACAATATTCAACCATATGAGAAACATAAGCATAAGGTTATTAGTTGAGAAATTATTTGGAATAGCAAAATATTGGAGACAACCTGAATATCCATCCATAGAAGAATGGCTGAATAAACAGTGATACATATACACAATGGAGTAGCATGCCAGCTATAAAAAAAAAAAGAGGAAGCTATCTATAAACTGATATGAAGTGATTTACACAATACAGTGTTAAGTGAAAAAAAAAAAAGCAAGAAAAATGCAAAATAATATACATAGCACGGCAACTTTACATAAGAAGGAAAGAATAATAATGCGTTGGTTACCCACAAAGGAAGGGGAAAAGGGGCGGAAGGGAGTAAGGCTTTGCCAAAAACACCTTATTAGCTAGTTTTGACTTTTAAACCATACTCATGTTTTACCTATTAAAAAATCACCAAAGATGGAAAAACTAAAATTTAATACAAACACAAACAAATGAACCTAAATATATACCAGTTAATAGAATAACCACACAGAAAAAATAATAGAAGTGACTTCCGAACACAGTACTTTGTATATCTCCATGGGATAAATATATATATATACCTTTATATACACACATACATCTATATACACACACATTAATATACACCTACATGTATATATAAACACACACACAGCTATATATACACTATATATACACACACGTGTATATATCTAAATATGTATTTTAAGGACAAAAAGAGCTGCAAAGAAATCATGACATCTACTTAGCAGTACTTAGTTGTTGTTGGTAGTGATGTTGGTATAGTAATTCCAACCAAATGAGCAAATATATGGATGTTTCTGGGAACCAAAATTCTCATTGTGGGAGAAAGGAGATATTAGTATGGAATGCAGGAAGACAGGGAAGAACCCTGAGGTGTAGAACTGGAATGGAGTTATTAGTATTAACTTATGATGATTTTAAAAATATATACTTGCTAGCTCTATCCATTGAAAAGGCCTAGAAGCACAAAGACATATCAATGTGTATATATACACAGATCTGCACACAGAAATAATTATATTGGATATAGTACATGGGTTGCCATGAGTCAGAATCAACTCAATAGCAACTAACAACAACAGAAACATAATTATAAACATATAAATATAGAGAGAGAGAAAAAGCAAATGGAGCAAAATATTAACAATTGGTGGATCTAGGTGAAGGGTATATGGATGTTTGCTGTACTTGCAGCTTTTCTCAGGGTTTGTAATAGTTCAAAATAAAAAGTCAGGAAAAAAAGAACAAAGAGTTCACGTCTATCATTGCTTTCCATCCTGTTTGCATTTTAGTTGCTCTTCTCTGGACTTTTCCTAGCTTTGTTTAATCTTTCTCGAGTGAGATGTGGTGACCAAAACCACCTAGGGCAACCTCCAAGGCACAGGAACACCATCCCTGCACCTCAGGATGAGATGTCTTTGGCTTGGTTTTACACACTCCTTGATGGGTCCAATATTCCGTTAACCTGTAGCAACCGACAGGCTCTGATTCCCTAGGAGCCAGCTGTCATGACTCTCGGTCTCTTGCCAAGGATGTGATCAAAGTTCAAAGCCCTCACTGGTGAACCATTCCAATTATAAACTTACAGATGCCTTAACACTTATGAGCCATATTTCTGCCAACTCACATGAACTCATTAAACTCATTATTAGTTCTTTCTGTAAAATACTACCATTTATTTAATTCTTCATAATCTAGAAGAAACTCAGTATCATTGATTCACTCAACAAATATTTACTGAGCACAGAGCACTTCTAGCACTGGCGATACAGCAGAGAAAATAGACAAAAGTTCCAGCCTTAATAGAGCTTACGTTTTTGGGGATGGTAGATAGACAACAAGCAAGTAAATAAATAAAATACAGAGTGTGTCAGTTGGTGGTACAAACTACGGGAAAAAGCAGGCAAGGAGGATAGGGTCTGCGGCAAGGGCCAGAGGTGGACTGCAATTTTTAAATAGGGCATCCAGAGAAGGCTTCATTGAAAAGATGACATTGAAGCAAAGACTGGAAGAGGTGAGAGGGTAAGCCACAAAGATGTCTGGGGGTAAGAATGTTCCAGGATGTGCAAATATCATGTGGTGGCAGCATGCCTGGCCTGTTTGATAAACAGGAAGCTGGTGGAGCTGGAGCAGTAAGTGAAAGGGAAGGTAGAAGAAGAAGCTGGGGAGGTGAGGGGGCACATGGCACTACTGGCCTTACAGGACATTGTTGGCCTTTGGCCATGACTTGGAGTGAGACAGAAGATTCTGGAAGGCTCACATTTTTAAAGTCTCAGTGTGATGGTTAAGATTGTTTGTCAACTTGGCTGGGCCATGATTCTCAGTGTTTTGGCAGTTGTATAATGTTGTGATCACTTCCCGGCTGAGACTTGACACGTGATCACCCCCATGATGGGATCTGCTGAGTGGTACCGGTGGCGGCAGGGCCTGTGGCAGCTCACTGCCCCCTCAGCCTTCATCTCTCTGCCCTCTGCCGCCTAGGCCTTCCTGCTGTCTTTGCCAAGGCTTTTGCTTGTTCCAGATCCTGCAGCTGGCTCCTGTTCATCTGACCTCTGGTTCTTGGGACTTGGGCTAGCAGCTTACAGGCGGTCTTGCCTGCCTATCTTGAGATTTGTCGATCTTCACAGCCTGCAACAGCACTGCTCTCCGGCCCTCCAATCTTGGGTTCACCAGCCCCCGCAGCTACGTGAATCCAGAGAAGCTTCTTTCCT
>NW_004444001.1:3932460-3934328 GCF_000243295.1 Trichechus manatus latirostris | reverse complement strand
TGGTTCCATCATGGGGCTTGAAAGGAGCAATAGCCACTGGCAGGTCTTTTCATCATGCCCACATCTTTGAAGATGAAAGGTGGCATGGGAGAGATTAGAGGGTATGGAGAGGTTAGAATCCATGTGGGTGATAAGGAGGCCATTTGCCCTCAACTGTTAACCTAAAGGTTGTTGATTCAAACCTACCTAGCAGTACTGCAGAAGATTAAGTATGGCAATCTGTTTCCATAAAGATTACAGCCAAGAAAACCCTATGGAGTACAGTTCTAATCTATAACACATGAGGTTGCCATGAGTCAGAATCGACTCAACAGCAATTGACAACAACAATAAAGAAGCCAGCAGGGCAAGCTTCGTGCAGAGGACGAGGTGCGTGCTTGTGGGTGGAGGGGCAGTGCTGCAATGTGGGGGTCCTGGGGAGCCTGGAAAGGACAGAGAGCCAGAAGGTGATGAAAATTGCAGCAGTAGGTGAGTGATGAGGAGAGAGGTGTGCTGCACTCCTTCTTCCTGATCATTACTAGAGGAGCATTGTTCTCTTCTGTTTCCTGAAACCACTTTCTTGAACATAAGTCTTTCATCGATGGGCCCATCCAAAGGAGAATCACAGCAGGGGCTTCTTTAGGGAGCCTACTCTATGGGGCTTGGCGGTCTCTGGCTTTGTTCTCAGGGAGGGATCTCTGGAGCAAGTAAGAGTGAGATTTCCTCTGAAGAGTGGATCAAAGAAGTGGGTTGGGACTTGGAAGCATTCTCATCTCTTCACTGTGTATGACCATGGTGACTGAAGCAGGGCCTGAGGCTGAGCCAAGAGACCCTCCAGTCCGTCCTCCCTGGGCTCTGTGTCACGTGCTTGCTGCATTGTGCACATCACAGGCAGTTAATGGCAGAGGATGCAAGGAAGCAAGTAAGGATCATAGAAGAGAGGACAGAGCAGAAATACAATTCTTCTTCTTCCTATCTGTACCCTCCTGGCCCTTTCAGATCCTATTTATGACCATTATTTTTAATGGATTTTTGAGGAAAGAGGCAAGCAAGCTAGGAGACTACTGTCCTATCAGTGGAGAGCATCAGTACCAGTTACACAAATCAGCTTTATCGCACGCCGGAGGAGAAATAATCAATGCATAAATTAGAGCTTTAACGCTGTCATAAATTCCAGAGCACCAGGATTTAGTGAGGGCAGAGCAGGCCAAAATATGACAAAGTTGTAATTGGGAGACAGGAAGTGACACTATTTCTCTCAGCAAAATAAAAAGAAGGGAAAGGAGAAAGATTAAGAGAGAAAATGAAATGCTCAATCCTTGCCGGGTTGAGTTACAAATGGCCCCTTCAAATTAAAAAATGCCGAGAACTTACGTGATATCAGCATTGGGGTGAAGCCCAAAGACTTCGGGGTTATCTAGGGATGGCAGGGACTGGATGTATTCAAAATACTGGTCCAAGGTTTTGCACAAGGGGATTTTATATCCAGTATAAAAACAGAACGACGGTTCAAACATCTTCTCACTGAACCACACCTGTACAGGAGGGAAAATAAAAGAATTAAAATTGAGCATCTCAGTGAAAACTCCCACTATGAAGGAGGAAGAGTCACCGTATTTCCATTTTAATAGATTTTTTATTTTGGTTTTGAAAGCACCTTAAGGAAATCACTGATAGAATGATTAGCACATATACAAAGAAAAGACAGAGGCCGCACACACAATCAGGCCTGGGCCTCTGTTTAATGGGGGCAGTGGTTGCTCGGTGGTAGACTTCTCACCTTTCAGGCGAAGATCTGGGTTCAGTTCTGGGCCAATGCACCTCATGCACAGCCACCACCCATCTGTCAGTGGAGGCTTGTGTGTTGCTATGATGCTGAACAGGTTATC
>NW_004444001.1:3925389-3932220 GCF_000243295.1 Trichechus manatus latirostris | reverse complement strand
ACAACAACAGTAACAGCAACTCTGTTTAGACTAAGAAGATACTTGCTAAGAGTGAAGAAGAGACAGCACCCTTGCAAGCCTGCCCTCAAATTCTCTACTCCTGTAACCTGACAATCCTCCATTCCACTTTTGTAAGAGGAGTGGAAAAATACAGCAAAGTAGCTGAGGCAAGAGCCACACATGAGAGAATAACTGGGCACGAACATTGGCTCACCCCAAATTGCTTTGCTCCAAATGGGGCTCAGGCCAGGGGCTATGCTAGCACAGCATGTGGCTCTCAGCTGCACTGAGCACCAGCACACAGCCAGGAAGAGGTGTCCTCTCCCACCCTGAGCTGCAGAACTCCCTTTGTTAATGAAGTTATGTCCCTGGTCACAAGAAGCGCATGTAACAAACCACCTTATTGTTTGCCGTAAGACATCCTATTCTCGTTCCATATGAATTGATTATCTGTAATGGAACAGCAAGAGAGTAAATATATACTTGGTGTGAATAGACTTATTCTGAAAAGGAAAAAAAAAAAAATGATGCTGAATGCCCATGAGTTCGATTTCAGGCAATGACTTCAGTGTCTAACAGACCGATTTTCCCAGTAGGGAGGGAAATAATGAGAAGACGGGAGGAGCGGAAATGCACGCAGAGTGCCTGAATCACTCAGAGGACTCGATGTGAAAAGAGATGAGGACTGTGCCATACTCTGGCTGGTAGCACTTTCTCTACTATCCGCCCTTCGTGTCCTTCTTCCAGGTCTTTTTTGGTTCAGTGATTTCTTTGAATACCCTGTACACCGGTTTTCTTTTGCTTTGCTCTCCTCAGTTCTATCCAATTCAACTCCTGTGTGCAAGGCACTTAGCTAGAGCCTGAACAGAATGCAAAGATGAGAGACACACTGTCCTTTCCTTCAAGGAGCTTGTGACCCTATTAGGAGGATCAGCCAATTATATAATAACCGGGATACAAAGTACACTAAGAGCCATAGGAAATAAAAATAAGCAAAGCACTAAGGAGGCTTAAAGCAGGTAAAAGGATAGCCAAGTGGATGTCAGGTAAGGCTTTATCAAGGAGGTGATTTTGGAAATAAGGATAGAATTTTGACAGGGCAGCTCAGGATTGGAGAAACTTCATTAGCAAAGACAGAATAGCTGATGCAAAAATGTGAAGCAGGTTGCGGAAATAATGAAATCCGGGGTAAATATAACAAGTGGAAGGAGACGGTACAAGGTGAGGTGAGGTCGTATTATAGATGACACTGAATGTCAGGGTGAGGACTGGTGCTTAATTTAAGTAATGGGGAGTGGCTGAAAGTTATTAAAGAGAACAATGCTATGATCATGGTTATTATTTAGAAAGATTAGATTTTTAGTGATGTGGATGACTTAAATTGCAAGAAGACACCCTAGGGAGGCCAAGGCCACGGAGTCTTCAGCACAACAACCCTTCAGACGGAGACTGTCATTTTGCACGTGTTTCCCAGGGCCCTTGCCTTGGCCCAGAGGAAGGAGAAGTCTAGACTTCAGGGATGGGAATTGGTGTCAACCGATTAGTTTTCTGCTCCCCTGAATGCCAGGGTGGAGAGGAGAAGTAGAAGAGGAGGCAAGACAGGAGGTTAGGGTCAGAGAGAATTGCCCAGCTTGAGATCTTGAAGGTGGAGCAGTTTAGCCATGGAAGCTCCTTCCTCTCCCTCCCTTGGCTCCTGGCTCAGGCATTACCTTGAGGTGATTAATTAACCACAAGCAGCTCTCAACTGTGATGCAGAGAGGCTCTGTCTGTGATATGGAGATTAAATAGGACTCTGAGAAACCCCCTTCTCTTTGCCAGCAAACTGCACTGTTCCTGCCACCTTTGAGTAGGGCCGTTCCAGTAAAACAAAGACAAATCAACTAAGGCGGCTGGTAATCAGGGCTTTTCTTGAATTCTGTTTTTCAGAAAAAAGAATCAAAGCATATACACAAAGCTGATAAAAAGTGTTGTTAAAAAAAACAAAACTAATTTTCAGGGTGTGCACTGGGGGTCAGTAAAAATTCAATCCAATCTACTCTGTCTTAGACGACTATAACCTTGGGGCACAGAAAATTCTCCATCTGCTGAGATTAAATTATGTTTATCATCACCAGCAAACCTGTATTGAGTGTATTGTAGGTGTTAGACAGAAGGGATGCAGAGATTTAGAAGAATTGTCTCATCTTTTAAGGGGCTTATAATCTAGTGAAGGAGCCCTGGTGGCACAAATGATTAAGCGCTCAGATGCTAACCAAAAGGTTGGAGGTTCGAACCCACACAGCAGGTCCATAAGAGAAAGACCTGGTGATCTGCTTCTGTAAAGATGACAGCCAAGAAAACCTTATGGGGAAGTTCTTCTCAGTCACATGGGGTCACTATGAGTCGAAATCTACTCAATGGCAGCTAACAACAACATCATGATCTAGTGGGGGAAACAGAACACATGTATTAGGATCACACATTCTCCTCCAGCTCTCGAAGACAACTATTCACACCTCTTCCTCTCTCTTCAAACCTTCTAAAACTTCCTTTCTCCTCCCCTCAGCTGATGGCCTTGCTTCTTATTCACTCTGAATACAGTCGCAGTCAGAAGAAAACAACCTCATCTCCCCCACCCTACATCAAACTTACCAGTCCTGGCACCAGTACCCATGTCCTCTCTTTTCCCATCACAAGGAATGGGCTGCCCTCCTTCTACCAAGAGAGAAATATAAGAACGGTGTGCAAAGCAACGGGTACACATACTGGTAAATCTAAAACAACACTGGTTATAAAAAATGACCATATTGAGTAATGGGGGCAGGGTGGAACTAAAATACTTCACAACAGTAATATGGAAGACGAAAGTCCGAAGGACTAAATTCAAATTTATAATACTCAGTAGAGTTAGACCTTAATTTAAGTAATCATGTTAAAAATTTAAGGACTAGAAATAGAATACATAATTTTTAAATCCCATAGAGAGAAATAAAGAGAATTTTTTTTTTTTTTAAGAAGGCAGGAAAGAAGAAAAAAGAGGCAAAGAAAAAGCATGGTTAATGGAAACCATAAAATAAGGTGTTAGAAACAAGTGAAAGCATGGCAGTAATCACAACAACAGTAAAATGATAAATTTTTCGGTTAAAACACAAAGACCTTCCAATTGGATATAAAAAATTCCAGTAATATGCTATTTACAATAGATAAATCTAAAACATAATGACATAGAAAAATTGAAAGGAATGGAATAGAGAAAGATATACCAGGTAAATTAAAAGTAAGTATTTTGATCATCAAAAGATCAGTCAGAGTGAAAAGGCAAGCCACAGAGTGGGAAAAGATATTGGCAACATAATCAATAAATGACTTGTATCCAAAATATACAAAGAGATCCTACCAAAAAAAAAAAAAAGACAGACACACAAGGGAAAAACAGACAAGAGAATTGTACAAGCAAGTCACAAAACAGAAAATAAAAATGGCCAGTGAACATGTGAGTGCACTCAATCCCATTAGTATTCAGAGAAATAAAAATTAAAATAAATATGAGATACCATTATATACCCACCAGAATGGCTAACATTAAAGAGACTTATAATGCCCAGTGTTGGTGAGGATGTTGAAAAATGAGTCTCTCAGACTTTTGCTGGATGTATAAATGGGAACAACAACTTTAGAAAGCAGACTGGCATAATCAACTAAAATGGAAAATACCCAAACTCTATAACCTAGCAATTCCACTCCCAACAGAAAGGCAAGCCCATATCTGTTCTTGTACGAAAATATTCCCAGCAGTATTATTTATAACAGCCCAAATGGAAATGATCATAATTTCTATCAACGTAATACAGTGGGATACTGTGTAGTAATGAAAATCAGTAAATTACTCATCTGTTAAAACTCCAATATGGGTGAATCTCAAAATATTATATTGAACAAAATAAGCTAGACACAAAAGAAAACATACTCTACGATCCTATTTATATAAAGTTCAAAAACAGGCAAAATGAAACTATAGTATTAAGGGGGTGCATACTTAGATGGTAAAAGTATAGAGAGAAACAAAGAAGTGATTTCCACAAAAGTCAGAATAGCGGTCACTCTGTAGTAATGGGAAGATGTGATCAAGTACGGGTATACCGAAGGCTTTGGGGTTGCTGGAAATATTCTGTATCTTGACCAGTGTGGTGGTTACATGGGTGTTCATGTTGAAGAAATGTATTGAGTTGTATGTTTCTGTTTTATACATTTTCAATATTTCACATTTTTAAAAATAGGTTGAAATTTTTTTTAACTTACCAGGCAAATACTAAAGATTAATTCCCTTTCCTCATCTTCCTTAACCTCTCTCAGTTGACCATTACTTCTTTCTTGAAACACTGAAGTACAGGACCTTGTTCTTAGCTATTTTTTCTCTTCTTTCTCTACACTTTCTTCCTACATGATCTCATTCAATATCTGGACTTAAACTACCATCTAGATGCTGACAAATTCCAAATCTATTTCCAGCCCTGAGCTCTCCCTTGAACTCCAGGCCTGTAAATCCAACTGCCTTGTTATTCTTTATTCATTCATTCTCTTACTTGACAAATATTTGTTGAGCACCTACTGTGTGCTAGGCTCTATTCCAGGTACTGGGAATTTGGCAGTGATGTAATCAACCACCCTGCCCACATGGAGCTTAAGGTCTTAGATACTCAATTTAGTTTAAAAAACCCATTGCCATCGAGTCGATTCTGACTCACAGCGACCCTATAGGACAGGGTAAAACAACCCCATAGGGTTTCCAAGGAGAGGCTGGTGGATTTGAACTGCTGACCTTTTGGTTAGCAGCTGATCTTTTAATCACTGCACCACCAGGGCTCCCAATTTGGTTCAGGCATCTTTTAAATCACATGATCAACACAGACTCCTGATTTCCACACTGCAGCCGATAAAATCTGTTTCTTCTGCAGTTCTTCTCCTTCTCTGTAAATAGTTCCATCCTCTACCCAGTTGCTTAGGTCAAAACTAGGAGTGATGCTTAACTCCTTTCTTCCTTCACCTACCACACCCAGTTCCATTAGCATTCTGCTGGTACTACCTGTAAAACAGATCCTAAATCTAACCACTTGTCACAGTCGCCACTGCTAACACTCCAGCTTTAGATATTTTTTTCAATAATTCTAAGGGTAAGCATACTTATTAAATATCTTTTTTTTTTTCCTCCTTTGAACCTCTGATACATAAGTGAGTTTATCACACTCCTTAGTTTATTAAGGAGGCCTGGTGGTGCAAATGGTTAAGTGCTTGGCTGGTAATCGAAAGGTTGGCAGTTAGGACCCACCCGCTGGCTCTGCAGGAGAAAGACTTGGTGATCTGCTTCGGTAAAAATTCCACCCTAGAAAACCCTACAGGGGGCAGTTCTACTGTCACATTGGGTCGCTATGAATTGGAATCAACTTGACAGCACCTAACAACAACAACAGTTTATTATTGTCATGAATATAGGCCCTTCTTAGTTTAGTTTTTCCCCATTCAGCCCCAATATCCACTCCCAGTCTCCTTCCCCCCGAGTACATCTATTTAAATGCACTTCATATGTCCTTAACATATATGTATCTTTGTGAAATACACACATATTACTATACACACCTCATTCTACTTTTTGAAGTTCTGTACTCAACTCTATGTTTTTAAGACTTATGCAAGATGCCACGTGGTTCATTTCTTCCAAGTGCTGCATTATATTCCACATAGTTGGATGCACGCATCTACAATTAACTTATCTATTTTCCATGATTGACACCCACGTTCCCTTCAACGTCCCACCACAGCAAGCAATGCTGTGAATATCATCTTTGCACATGTCCATGGACCTGTCTGAGAATCTCTCTGGGACACATACTCAGGAGTGGGATTCTGGCTCAGAGAGCAGTCATATCACACACTTGATATGATTAAGCGCTGCCAGGTTGTACCCTGGAAGGGTGAGCAATGGTATCCTACTGTGAGCATCCACTACATCTTACTTATTTGTTCTCTTAGGGTTCTTAGCCTTTTGCAGTGGGTGCTGTGATGCGCCACCCAGATCCTTCTTCTCTACCCAGGCATTCCTTCCCCAGCTGCCTTGAATGTTGGTTACTGAAGGCTCACAGCATTGTCTCTCTCCAGGAATTGCTCTGGCAGAAGGGAGTGCCTTGCTAGAAAGAAGCTGTCACACCCAAGGTAACGCCCTCTGAGGGTTGGGGGGAGCCCATATCCAATGACTGGTCAGTGTGGGGATTTAAAGGCTCAGCCCCCTTGCCTCAATTTGGGAGGCCTCTAGAGGGCCATCCACCTCCAGAACTCCCTATAGGATTTGCCAAGGCCTCTGTTGCAACTAGGAGTGTCCCTGGGTGGCACAAATGGTTACATGCTCACCCACTAAGTAAAAGGTTAGTGGTTTGAACTCACCCAGAAGCACCTCAGAAGAAAGGCCAGGTGAGGTACCTTAGAAAAATGCCTGGTGATCTGCTTCCAAGACCCTACAGAGCACAGCTCTACTCTGCAACATGTGGGGTTTTCATGAGTCAGGATCAACTTGAGGATAACTGTTATGGTGGGTTTTTTCTGTTTGTGGACTTCCCTTATTTTTTTTTCTTCATTTTATTTTATTGTAATTTAGATGAAGTTACAGAACAAATTAGCTTCTCATTAAACAGTACACATATTGTTTTATAACATTGGTTAACAACCCCACGATATGTCCGCACCTTCCCTTCTCAACTTTGGTTTCCCTTTCACTCACTTTCCTGTCTCCTCCTGCCTTCTAGTCCTTGCTCCTGGGCTGGTGTGTCCCTTCAGTCTCGTTTTGTTTTATGGACCTGTCTA
>NW_004444001.1:3909913-3911931 GCF_000243295.1 Trichechus manatus latirostris | reverse complement strand
CTGCTCCTCAGCCCTTCTATGACACTGTCCATTTCTGATATCTTGTTTATTTTTCGGATTTCTAATTGTTGTTTTCGTATGATTTCTAGTTGTGAATTTATTTTAGCATTTTGTTCCTGTATTATTTTCCAGAATTCTTGCATTTTTTGGTCTGTATTTTCCATGAATTTGTCTGCCTTTTCCATGAATTTTTCTATTTTTTTCCTCCTTTTTGCCTGCTTTTTGCTTCAACTCCTGCATAGCTCTGAATTTTAGAAATTTGAATTCCCTAACAAGTAGTTTTAGTGCCTTTTCTTCTACTGGAAAGTCATCTGGTGTTTTATTTGGGGGCGCCTACTGGAACCATTTTGTCCTTTTTTTAAATATGTTTTGATATTGTCTGCTGTCTTCGGGACATTCAGTAGTTATTTTCTTCTTTTATTGATTGTAGATTTGTTTGTTTCGTCCTGCTTTTTTGTTTTATTTGGTAATATCTGAGCAGGCAGGCTGTGCATTCTTTGTTGTTTGCTCATCTGTGGGCATGATAATTTTCGCCTCCTTCTCCAATGAGCTGGGCCAGTTGCTCAGCTGTGGTGCAGCAGGGTAGGTCCAGTGGGTGCTCTGTCTCCTGCTAGGAGCTCCCTGAAGCTGCTTTCCTGTACTCCCTGTCTGCCGATGTCCGGTGTGGGTGGGGTGAATCTAAGTGGCACAAAGCTGGCACTTCCTGACCGGCCGAGCCACCACAGCCAGCTAGGGAGTGGTGGAGGCCAAGCAGGGGGAGGATGGATTGGGGGTGGGAAAGCATATATCGCTGGTTACCAGGTGCTCTGTCTCCTGCTGGGAGCTCCGTGAAGCTGTTTTCCTGCACTCCCTGTCTGCCGATCTCCAACAGGAGTCCAAGATGGGGAATCCATGCTGCGTTAGCTGAGGGGACCTCCGTTCATATTTCTCCTCACTCTCTGTTCTCTGTCAGTTTCTTATTTCATTCAGTGCTTGGCTGAGTTCTTTATCTCTTCATTTGACACTTAGGGTTCCAGGACTGACATTTGTCTCTGTTTTACTTAGTTTTTCGGCTCTTTCCTGTGGAAGGATGGCATGGTGCTTCTGTGTCTAGTGCCATGTTGGCTCTGCCTCCTCCAAACACTGGTGTCAATGCAGAGATGTGCAGGGTACCAACTCAAGGATGCAGTTCTCTCCACGAGGAGCTGGAGGCGGCGACAGGGTTTATGATTGCAGCCACAGGTGCACAGGTGAAGACCCAGGCTCAGCATGCTGTTTTTTTTTGTTTTTGTTTTGTTTTCTATTGCAACTGCACTGCAGTTTAACCTTCTTCCTCTGCCCATCCTGCCTCCTTCACTCCCCCACAAGAATATTCCCTGATAACCTTCCTAAGAGCAAATCTCTGTTTCAGAGATTGTTCCATCTGGCTTGTAGTAGGAGCTAACCTGAAACTAGACAGTCGCCTTCAGCTCCACACACAATGTTGCCACAAACATTTTTGTAAATTTCCACCCATGGACTTATTCTAGAAATATTATGGGATATATCTACCCAGGATACTTAATTTCAGTAAGTATTGCCTGACTGTTTCCACCAGGTCTATACCAGTCTAGCTTCCCAGCAGCAGGGGGCCTGCCTCCACACATCCTTGAGATACTTGTTATTATCTGCTTTTCTCCACATATGGCTTCAAGAAAAACTTTCAAGAATAAGTAAGAGTTGAAAGGAAAATCAGTTTTCTGGTCAACCTCAAGTTAATAAAATATCCCCAAAGTTTCTGCTTTCTTGTTGAGGTTTTAATTTTGTTAAGGAGGAAAAAAATCACTGAAACAGAGAATTACCAATATAGGAATTCAAATAACCATAAATACTCACATATCTGATTCTTTGCCCACTTAAGTAACGAATATTGCTTTCCCAACATATAAAATTTTTAGGAACAGTTTGAGTGTGGTAGGTGTATTTATACTAACTCATCCTTGATGTGAAAGCCATAATTGTTAAGGAATAATTTTCTCTAGAAAATGTTTATAAACATG
>NW_004444001.1:3907558-3909479 GCF_000243295.1 Trichechus manatus latirostris | reverse complement strand
CTTTTTTATTTTCTAAATTGACTTACTCTAGCAAAGCAATTAAGTAGACGCTTGTCAAAATCATCTGTCACTCTGCCTCCATATTGTACTTCTCCAATCATGTAGCGGACCGTACTCCACGACACGCCCTTTATTTAAAAAAAAAAAAAAAAAGGAATAATTTATTGTCAATCAAAACAAATAATTACCAATAGTTCAGGTCTTTCCCTAGAGGCAAGGCCTGGAAAAGGAAACACTAGCTAGCCTACATTTAAAATTATTCATTATTTTATATTAATAACTCCTTCAGTATTAGATGACTAGAACTGTTACAGTTTTTTCACCAAAGAAAAATCTACAATACTGAACGCTAGTGAATATATTGCCCATAGATTATTTAAAATATGAAAAAAAGACTATTTTTCACTCTATGGACTTAATCTTCTATAATGCCCATTATAATAATGCCAAGCTGTTACAGGGGAAAAGAGTAGGGTTTAGTGGAGAAAGGAGAAAATCAAGTAATCAAAACTTGAATATGCTTTCTTAGTAATATACTTTCTAGAATCAGTATAAGAACAACTAGAAAATTATTCACAAGATTTTTCTACAATGCTACCCTTTGCCATCTCATAATGTGAGCAACAGCTACATCAGAGTATTTATTAATTTCTATAGCAATCTTAAACTAGCAATCTATTTCAGATTTTCATTTTTTTTACTAATTAAAAATCCCTTCAATATACTTTGGGTAGAATAAGTAAGGATGCTTGATTTAGATTTACTTTTTTTTGGTTAAAATTTTATTCTTCAGCTTGGTTACCTTTCGAATCAACTATTTCAAGTCAACTATTTGTATACAACGAGGTGATAAACAAGCACAGAATATGAACCCATACAATTCCATTTGTCATCAAATTGCTTCCTATTAAATTGCTATACCCTGAATTTGGATAGCCTTTTTCATTTCAAGGAGAAATGGTTAGCTTGACTCTAGAGTTCCCACCTGCCCAGGTATAAATTCATCTTGGCTCACCATCATCATACTGATACTGCATTTTATCTGTTTATCTTGAAGGCCTACTGTGGGATAGCATACAAGGAGACTGGACCATACTTTGGGAAGGAAGACAGGAGGGGACAGAAGAAAACCAGTATTTATTGAGCCCTCATTGTGCAGCAGATACTGTGCTTTCACAAATACAGAAACAATGACCATTTTACAGATGAGGAAAGTGAGACTTTGAGATGCTCATTAACTTCCCAAGATCATGGGAAAACCAGATTTCCAACCTTTTATAACACATGTGTGAAAGGACATCTGGGTTTGCATCTTTAGCTCTATGACCCTGAGGAAGCCACTTACTCTCGCTTGTCCCTTACCTCATCAGTAAAGTGGGGACACTTATCTCACAGATTTGTAAAGATAAACATAAGGTCCTTCACACGCAAGCTCTCTGAAAACTGTAAAGTGCCGTTCAATGAGCCACCATTATTAGAAGTTATTGCTATTTATATGCATAAGCTTAAAAGTCAGTTAAGAAGTGACTTACGGTGAAAAGGAACTCACTGGGCTGGGAGACACCGTCTTCACTTCTAAGGAGGCATGTGTGAGATCAGTGAAGAAATTTCTATTTAAGGCATACCTTCTCTCCAAGTGCACTCTGGCATTGGTGGATGTGACATGAGGAAGGCTGTGGTGTTTTGCAACACAATGAGATACTCTGTTTCTTCCCTGATGGTCAGCCTCTACTATGTGTGAGTCTCTGTGTGTGTGTGAGAGAAAGGAAGGAGATCAGAGCGTCTGCATGCACACCTACAGTTCGAGTACAAATGGCAGGAGCAGTGAACAGGTGGTTGGAAGCAGCAGTCCCTTGGGTGGAGAGGGGACAGCGGAGGTGTCCCAGCAGGTTCACTACACATTACGGACTGAAAATGACTC
>NW_004444001.1:3905349-3907023 GCF_000243295.1 Trichechus manatus latirostris | reverse complement strand
TGTATGTGTACGGAGCCCTGGTGACGCAGTGGTTAAGAGATGGAAGAGAAATATGTCACAGTCTATTCAATCCAAAACATTCCTTCCGAAAGGAACTGCATTTCAAACCATAACGTGCACATGGATCACTTGGGCATCTTGTTAAGATGCAGCTTCTGCTTCAGGAGGTCTGGGATAGGGCCTGAGAATATGCATTTCTAGCCAGCTCCAGGTGATGCTGATGCTGCTCCAGGATTATACTTTGACTAGTAAGTCCCTAAAGGATGCTGGATTTTTCTATCCAGTTAGTTCTACCCTAACCAAACAACAGAAAAAAAAATTAGGCAATAATACCATAAACATTTCTGAAATTGATGGAAAAAGGACAGAGGAAAATATCCTTGCATTATCTAGAATCCCCGTGTAGTCATAAAACTTGCTGACAGAATTTTAGAAGTGAGAAAACTCTTGGAAGACCATCTACTTCTGTCTCTAATTGCACAGACAGGGAAACAGAGGCCTTTCGGGGGACATGATAGAGCAATACCACATAGCAAATTGATTTCACAGCAAGTATAAAATCCAGGCTTCCTGACTCTCAATTCAGTGCTCTTTCTAACACACTACAATTTGACTTTGAGAGATACTCAACCATTTTCTTAGACACTCCACTGTTAGCTTCCTGATCCTAGCAGCGGAGATTTTTTCTTTGTTTTAACCCAAATACATGCTATGTTAACAGCAAGCACACTTCAGCCCCATGGTCCTGTTGCTCTTCTTCTGTTTAACACATGGATAACAGCCACTAAAAACACAAGCTGCCACACTGGCCATATGGAAAATACCTCCAATCATCACTCCATGATAAGCACAATGGGAGAGCTAAATCACCACCACTGGGAACAGAATCGTAAAATATATTATTTGTGAACTGGGAATTAAATATCAGCATTAAAGTAATATTTACATTAGAGTGTGATAAAGTCTAGCAAAACGGACAATTCCCAGATACCGATGTATGAAATAGGCTTCAGTGACTTGAAAGCTGTAAATTAAAATGCAAAGGCCACAGTGGAACTTAGTAAAAATAACCAACTACAAAGCATTTAACCTGATTTAAATTCTCTCGGGGCTGGGGGACAGATAAACACCAGCTGTCCCCTCTACACGGCCTTGCCTATTGGGCAGCATGAGCCTAGTGAAGTGGGGGTGGGGGAGAGAAAGAGCCAGAGTATAAATACACCCAGTATTTTCTGGGGTGAGCAGTAAATTCCCCTCCACCTTTGGGGTGAAGGCATGACTGCTGGGACAAGCCAGTTGATTCATTTTGCCCTTCACCCCAATCATCCGCCTCCAGGAAGGAAGAAATATGGGGGGAGGGGGTTAAAAGGGGCTTCTCATCTCTCTGTGAGACCAAGAAGTGCATCAAGAACATTAAAACTGTGCTGTTGTTGCTGTTGCTGTGTACCGTCGAGTTGATTCCGACTCACAGCAACCCTATAGGACAGAGTAGAATTGCCCCATACGGTTTCCTAGGCTGTAATCTTTATGGGAACAGATCGTCAGGTCTTTCTCCCTCGGAGCTGCTGGTGGGTTTGAACCACCAACCTTTCGGTTAGCAGCCGAGCACTTGATCATTACACCACCAGGCCTCCTTCCTTAAAGCTATATGGCTTTCAAATACAGAACAAAACA
>NW_004444001.1:3902954-3903897 GCF_000243295.1 Trichechus manatus latirostris | reverse complement strand
TTCTGTGGAAATATTTACTAAATAACCTTGATGGTTACAGCTAAGATTTTGACAATGATAGTATAAGCTTTTGCAGTGTAGACTCTATCAGACCAAACAGGCCTGCTGTGTCTTCATCTTTCAATAATGCCAATTATGCCATCTTTAACCCTCAACGGAAGGCGACTTATCTCATAATAACAAACCTGAAGCAATGTAATCGGAAATCGATCATGAGGCTCGGTAGTTATCCACACTCGGAAAGAATCATCACTGGCTTCAGAGGTAATTAGTGTCTCTAGTAATTCTTCCATAAACTCCAGGCCAAGGTGACAATTTTGCAGTAATACCCATCCACCCTGCATCCAAAAATGATTTAATATTTAGTTCTCATAACTTTTTTGCTATGGTTTTAATAAAACAAATAAAATGCACAAACTTAAATAAACTTTGTTTCAAGTTTGCAAATATAATATTTGGAGCACATAATTTTAAAAAATTTTATATGTCAATACAATCACCCCTTCTGCAACTGGTACAAGCTGATTACTTGGGTTTTGAACCAAGTGAGTTCAAAATGATTGTATTCTGCCACGCCTGGTTCAGAAAGGAACAGAAATTAAAACCTGAAGTCAGATTTGTGTAGGTACAGTGTGTGCACCAGCTAATAGTGGGAATAAGTATTTTGGAATTTGTCCTTTAAATGGTCCTGCCTAAACTAACTTGTCTGTACCTGCAGAAACCTGTATATTGTATTAGCATAAACCTCATAGCACAGGTAAATCAGAACCGACTCACCCCAAAACCAAGAAAGATACACATTAGCTCATGAAAGTTGAAAACAATAAATATGGTGATGTTTGCCACCAGGATGCTAACCTTATTTTTGTCATCACACTTCCCATATATTCCTGAAACCACAAAATGTATTAAGCACTGTCTAAATACTTGATAAAACTACCTT
>NW_004444001.1:3900418-3901721 GCF_000243295.1 Trichechus manatus latirostris | reverse complement strand
CCTAAACAATCCGTTAATGGAAAAATGAAAGCCTGACTTTAACCAAAACCTGAGATTTAACTGTCTCAATCTGTCACTTCTTAAGTACTATCTGTTAATATTGATTGTGAAATTCTAAGACTGCCAGAGCTGCATCCCTGGGAATCAGAAGGTGTGTCTATCCAACAGTCAAAAAATATACACATACTAGTGAAAATAAAATGAAGCATACACTATGGGAAATGGAACAAACTTCCCCTGGGGACGTCAAGAAGAAACTATTTTGATATTTCACATTCACAATGGAAGGTTGCCTCTACATACGTAAACACAAATAGAAAATAATGATTGGGCATCATAGGAAGAACGAATCATCCATCACTGTGGTGTTCCTATGTAGACCTGATGGACCGAGGGACAACAGCAGTAATGTCTGCACCAGGAGCTGACATCCCTTGTTACATACCTGCTGCATTGACATCTGAATCAGCTTCCGAGCATGTACTTCCTGTCCTTGCCCCATCGAGATAGTTCTGCATTCTGTAACACATGAGAAATTTCACAATAATGAAATGTCAGTTTTGTAATAGGACTGGGACAAGAAAACTAATTTCTGAATAGTTAAAACCTCCCTCCCTCCATTACTTCTAAGGAGCCTTTGCTGTTCAAACAGGCTTGGCCTTTGGTTGTGTTGATCAGGGAAATGAGTGGAGCAGAGAACTGGGTGTATCACCTGGAAAGGTAGGGGGCTGCGAGAAACAAAAAGGCACAAGACTGGGTTTTTAGAGAGGGTTTTGGGGTCTCTGGATAAAGACTGATGGTGGGAGAGGAAGCTACAATGCTATCATAGGTATTTAGAAGCAAAGAAGATTTTTTCAGTCTTGCTGTATGTTTTGGTTAGCATCCTCCTTTGCTGTTTTAGCAGATGCTTCAGTAAAGATTAAATATTGTTTTTTATTCTTTTGAGATGTCAAGTTCACAGTGTTTTTTGCCTGTTTATCTATTTTGGTTTTTCTTGTATATTTGTTCACTTTTCTGAGATGAAATCAAGATAACTCAGCCCTTTGAAGGCTACATTCAAGGGCAACTGTCTAAGACCCAGTTTTCAGCTTCTCCTCAGATTAAATCACCACCTTGGAATTGAGCACTAAGAGAAAGTGGAGACCACTCCAAAGTGTAATTATAATTTAGGGGAGAATACACTGTTCAGGACCAAATGTCCCAGGCAGAGAACCACACTTGTGCCCTGACATAATGACTTCACTTGTGAAACTGCAGTCGGAAATTAATTTTTAAACAAGCCTTTGTGGGCCCAGATATTCTC
>NW_004444001.1:3897654-3899247 GCF_000243295.1 Trichechus manatus latirostris | reverse complement strand
ATGAAAACCCTGTGGATCACAACAGTCTGATCCACAACTGATTCTACGGATAATGCAGGACTGGACAGCATTTCATTCCGTTGTGGTGGGGTTGCCATGAGTTGGGGGGTCTATTCAACAGCAGCTAACAACGACAACAACTTTAAAACATATCTAGAATCTGACCATTTTTTGACATCTCCCTTTTTACTTCCCTGGTCAAAGTGACCATCGCCTCTTGCCTGGATTCTTGCAACAGCTTCCTAAACGGTGACCTTGCTTCCCTCCTTGTCCCCTACTATCTGTTCTTCTCATGGAAGAATCTATCAAACCTAAGTCAGATTATGCTCATCCTCCACTCAGAACTTTAAAGAGGTCTTTTGCAGAAGATCTGCCCACTGCAATGCATTGTTTGATTTCCTGATTGCTGCTTCTATGGACATTGATTGTTGATCCAAATAGAATGAAATTACTGACAACTTCCATGTTTTCTCCATTTATTCTAACGTTGATGCAGATTCATACTCTTATCTAAAGTGTATTACATAATATATGGAATATTACCTTTCTAAAAGTTGGAAAACCATGAATATTGTGACACATCTGGCCCAAAAGTTTTTCATGAAGGGATTTTACATTTATCTACATTAAAAATTATATCTATCTATCTATCTATCTATATGCTGTGAGCATTTTACTGTCATTAAACATTATTGGAAAACATAATTTTTAATGGTTGCATAGTGTTCTGTCATGTTGATGCATCCTTCTTCATTCAGCGGGTTTGGTTCCAGACCACCACAATAAAGTGAATATCACAATAAAGCAAGTCACACGAATTTTTTGGTTTCCCAGTGAATATAAAAGTTATGTTTACACTATACTATAGTCTATTACGTGTGCAATAGCATTTTGTCTAAAAAAAAAGTACATGTCTTAATTAAAATATACTTTATTACTAAAAAATGCTAACCATCATCCAAGCCTTCAGTGAATTGTAATCTTTTTGCTTGTGGAGGGTCTTGCCTCGATGTTGATGGCTGCTGACAGATCAGGGTAGTGGTTGCTGAAGGCTGGGGTGGCTGTGGCAATTTCATAAAACAAGGCAGCAATGAAGTTTGCCACATTGATTGACTCTTCCTTTCACAAAAGATTTCTTTGTAGCATGCGATGCTGTTTGACAGCATTTTACCCACAGTAGAACTTCTTTCAAAATTGGAGTTAGTCCTCTCAAACCCTGCCATGCTTTATCAATGAAGTGTATGTAATATTCTAAATCCTTTGTTGTCATTTCTACAATGTTCACGGCATCTTCACCAGGAGTAGATTCTATCTCAAGAAAATACCTTCTTTGCTCTTTGCTCATCCATAAGAAGCAACTCCTGATCTGTTAAAGTTTTATCATGAGATTGCAGCAATTCAGTCACATATTTGGGCTCCACTTCTAATTCTAGTTCTCTTGCTATTTCTACCACATCTGCAGTTACTTTCTCTATGGAAGTCCTGAACCTCTCAAAGTCATCCATGGGGGTTGGAATCAATTTCTTCCAAACCCTTGTTAATGTTGATATTTTGTCCTCCTCCCATGAATCATGAATGTTCTTAATGGCATCT
>NW_004444001.1:3865340-3897211 GCF_000243295.1 Trichechus manatus latirostris | reverse complement strand
AAGTCGCCAGCTGCATTAGCCCCTAACAAGAGAGTCAGCCTGTCCTCTGCAGGTTTGAAGCCAGGCATAGCCTTCTCTCTAGCTGTGAAAGTCCCAGACGGCATCTTCTTCCAGTATAAAGCTGCTTCGTCTACCCTGAAAATCTGTTGCTTAGTGTAGCCGCCTTCATCAATTACCTTAGCCAGAACTTCTGGACATGCTGCAGCTTCTGCATCAGCGTTTGTTGCTTCAATTTGCACTTTGATGTTATGGAGACAGCTTCTTTCCTTAACCCTCATGAACCAACCTCTGCTAGCTTCAAATTTTTCTTCTGCAGCTTCCTCACCTCTCTCAGCCTTCATAGAATTGACGAGAGTTAGGACCTTGATCTGGATTAGCTGTGGCTGGTTTCATCTTCTTTCCAGGCCACTAAAACTTTCTCCATATCAGCAATAAGGCAGTTTGCTTTCCTATTATTCATGTGTTCACTGGAGCAGCACTTTTCATTTCCTTCAAGAACTTTTCCTTTGCATTCACAACCTGGCTAACTGTTTGGCACAAGCTTTTGGCCTATCTTGGCTTTCAACACGCCTTCCTCAGTAAGCTTAATCATTTCTAGCTTTTGATTTAAAGTGAGAGATGTGCTACTCTTCCTTTTACTTGAACACTTAGAGGCCATTGTAGGGTTATTAACTGGCTTCATTTCAATATTGTTGTGGCTCAGGGAATAGAGAGGCCCGAGGAGAGGGACAGAGGAATGGCAAGTTGGTGGAGCAGTCAGAACACACACATTTATCGATTAAGTTCACCGTCTTACATGGGCGCGATTTGTGGCACCCCAAAACAATTACAATAGTAACATCAAAGATCACTGACCACAGATCACCATCACAGATATAATAATAGTTAAAACGTTTGAAATATGGTAAGAGTTACCAAAATATGACACAGAGACACGAAGTGAGCACATGCTGTTGGAAAAATGGCACCAAAAGACTTGCTCGACACAGGATTGCCACAAACCTTCAATTTGTAAAAAATACAATACCTGGGAAGCACAATAAAGTGAAGCACAATAAAATGAGGTATGCCTGTATTTAAGTGGTTTTCAATTTTTCAATATTATAAATAATATTACATTAAACACCCTTGCATTTAAATCTTGGTGCGTATCTCTCAGTATATTCTTAGGAGAAAATTATACTTGTAGAGTAGTTGAAACAAAGCATACAAAACACTTTAAAAATTCATTATATATATTATATATAAAGCATTGCCAGTGCCAGCAGCTGAAATGATATGCCGTAATATCATTTATGTCTTAATTTTATGTCTTCTCTCCTCATTTATGTCTTAATTTTATTTATGATGTTTTGGGCATACAGAAATTTTTAAACTTCATAAACTATCAAACTGTCTTGTCCCTCTGGTTTTGGACTCTGGTATCATGATTAAGAAAATCTTAGCCACCCCCCAGTATGTAACTATTCACTAATACATTCTTCTTCCCCTCTCCTAATCCAAGTCATTTAATAACTCCATCAATCTAGAATTTACTTTGGAGTTTAACATGAGGTAAAACTCTTACTTCTTTCTAAAGTCAACCTGCTAGCTGAACACCTTTCCTTGACTAATCTCTTTTTCTTCTACTGATTTGCATTGTGAGTCTTATCCTACACTAAGCTATTACATATACTAGCGTCTAACTCTGGGCCTTTTCTTTTGCTCCATTGATCTGTTTACCTTCTCTGAGCCAGTTTGACACTGATTAAACGACTGCCTTTTGATAAAGTTTTAAAAACCTGGTGGTGTTGGTTCCCCATTATTCCTTTTCTTTTTCAAGCTATCTTGGCTATTCTTGTCCATTTATTGTTCTAGATGATCTAAGATCCCCCTAGTCAATTAGAAAAAAAGACATCACTGGAATTTCAGTTAGACTTGCATCCATTTTATAGATTAATTTAGACACTATTGACATCTTTACAATATTGAATCTTTATACTGGGAATGTGGTTTAACTCTCCATTTATTCTATCCTGCATTTATGTCTTTAAAAAGGTTTTACAGTTTTCTTCAAACGGGCCTATTAAAAATGATTTCTCAGTTTTGTTTATTTGTATTGCTATAGTGCATGGGGCTTTTTTCATTTTATTTTATGAGAAAGTTTCATTGATTTTTATATAGTGATTTTATGACCAGCCACCTTATGAACTAATCTATTCGGGCTAGTAGTTCTCCAGTTGATTCATTTGTGTTTTTTGGTTAGACAATTACATTGTCTGAGAGCAATGATGATTTTTTTCTCCCCTTTCCAGTAGTTATATCTTTATGCTTCTTAAAGTACATTGCCTATATCTTCTACAACAATACTAAATAATACTGGCGAGAGCAGGCATCTTTATCTTATTACTGACTTTAATGGGTATGTCTCTAGTCGCTCACCAGTAAGTATGATGTTGGTGTTTGAAGCTCTTGTTCATTATCATATTAATAAAATATTCTTCAGTTCCTACTTCTTAAAAGTCAAATATAAATGTGGAATTTTTATCAAATGCCCTCTTATAGCATTCATCAATATAATAACAGAGCGGCTTAAGAAAAAGTCTTTCACTTTTTGCTGTCCTGTATTATAATAAGAGATTTCTTAATATCATTCTTATATTCTCCCATGTGCTCCTCCTTGGCCAGGTTTGTGACCACACTTTTTTGAATGTCATTTTTTAATGTTACACGGAATTCTGCTTACTTGTATTTTAGTTAGGACTCTTGCATTAACATTGAACTCAGCTTTATGGATATACTTCTAAGGATCAGTTATGCAATTATAAAAGGCAGAACGTGGGGTAAAAACAAGGATGTTTTGCTAAGTTTCACAGATTGCTGATCATACCCAGCTTCAGTTTCTTGGCCAATGCATCAATTTGAATGGTGGGATCGGATCCCATCGACAGGAAACATATTAAAGGTGTTCGTACATCGCTTTCTTCCCAAGTTTTCTCCAGATTTAAGATAACTGGTTCTGTGTACTTCTCTTCCAAAGAATCGGCGATATATTTTCTTGCTTGAAAAACAGTACGATCTGGACACCAAGACCTAGAAATTAATACAAGTCAGAGGAAATAAATTCACCATGTTCATTTTTTTTAATCCTATTTAATTCTAAGCACTTATAAGAACACATTTCAATTAGCAAAAGGACAACAAGCTAATTGTCCCTTATACAGATCTGTGTGAGAGGAATGTCAAAGTTTTCTATGCCTGGATAAGTATAAACTTAATTGTGTGGTTTCGGTGCTAAGCATTGGCAAGGAGTAAGGCAGAGCCAGTAACAACACAAGCTGTTGTTGATCTGAAGGAGAACTTAGAAGTCAGCTGATCCAAGTGTCTCATTTTCAAAAGAAGCAACTACTCTGAAACTTAAAAATCAATGATTACTCCATAGGTGCTGAGGCTAACAGCTTCAGGTAAGCAGTTACCCAGTCAAACTAATCATATATACAGGAGCACATTCACTCTTTGACAAATGTTGATTGTCTACTACATATCAGGCTCTGATCTAGGTGCTGGGGATTCAGCCGGAATCCAAGGGAAGTGTCCTCCACCAGCTCCAGTACATGACAAAGGCCAACCTGCTGTGCACTCTGAAGCTCTAAAGTTTTAAGTGGGTGAATCAATGTGTCAAAGGTGTCAAAAGTTGACACCACTTCACACCCACTAGAATGGCTATTACCAGAAAAATGCAAAATAACAAGTGTTGGCAAGTACGTGGAGCAATTGGAACCCCCGTGCATTGCTGGTGGGAATGGAAAATGCTGCAGCTGCTGTGGGAAACCGTTTGGTGGTTCCTCAAGAAGTGAAACATAGAATTACCATGTTGTTGTCGTTCGATCGTTTTTGACTCATGGCCCAGTAATTCCACTCCTGGGTATATACCCAAAAGATTTGAAAGCAGGGACTCAAACAGATCCCCGTACACTAATGTTCACTGCAGCATTACATAACAATAGTCAAAAGGTGGAAACAACACAAGTGCCCATCAACAGATGAATGGATAAGAAAAATGTGATATATTCATACAGTGGGACATTATCAGCCACAAGGAGATATGAAGTTCTGATACACGCTGCAACGAGGATGAATCTTGAAAACACGCTGAGTGAAATAAGTCAGACATAAAAGGACAAATACCGTATGATCTCACTTACATGAAATGTCTAGAATAGGCAAATCCATCGAGACAAAAGAAGACCAGTGGTTATCAGGGGCTGGACGAAGAAGGGAGTAAGGAGTTATTGCTTAAAGGGTACTGAGTTTCTGGCTGGGGTGATGAAAAACTTTTGGAAGTGGATAGGTATGACGGTCTCACAACATGGTGAATGTAATTAATGTCACTGAATTGTACACCTAAAAATGGTTACGATGGTAATTTTTTTGTTATACCTATTTTACCATAATAAAATGTTTTTAAAAGTTGATCTAATTGATTTAATACCATTTGTGTACTGTATACTGTAGGAGGTTCCACACACACAGACATATTAAATAAACGTCATTTGACATTTGATATTTTAGCTTAAAGACAAGCTCTTCAGATTTTTTTTTGCCAGGGGACTGCACTATTCATTTGACATAGATCCAATTTTTAAATGATGATTAAAAGATAGTCACATCTATTCCAATAAAAGCAAGTAGCCTTTTTTAATATTCTGTACTTCCTGAGGTCAGCACTGCTGACCACTCTGGTCACTCTCGAAGGGAGACAGTATCTAGGAAAAACAACTTTTTCTAAGGAGTGAAAGCTCAGGTGTATAACACTATGAAAGACAGACTGCTCCAAAATAACCTACAACAGTTTGTGATTCTTTCGGTGACCTAATCTCCCCCCAAACTCCACCCTTCCTTCTTGCACTCTAATCACACACACACACACACACACCTCAATGGCTCTTCCAATATAAAGGCCTCTTTGAGCTAGTAGATATTGAGAAAATGTGAAAAGTGAGGAGATGAATGTTCTCTCTTAACATCAATTTCAGACTTTTGCTTCCATTTTAATAGCCAAAATAGCATTTATACATTGCAATATATTGTGCAATACACCCACTGCTCTTTATCGACATGGCTAAGACCAGGTCGTTATGCAAAAATCGGTGTTACGCAAAAATGGAGGATGACCATATTAGATCACAAAATGGGGGATGACTACATCATTACATAACCACCAAATTACATCATTACATAACCACCAAATATATCATTACATAACTGCCAAACCACTGAGCATCATGGCACAGCTAAGCTGACACATAACCTTGACCATCACAGCCAGCATTACTCTCGCCTTACACCTCAGCGTTTGTTACTGCCAGATGTACATCATTAATGTGCAAAATAGGCAGACAGTAGTTTTCTTCTTTACTATTGTCGTAATGTGAAATGTCGGATAACAAGATAGTTGATGAGTGAGGAGTAGGTGTATTCTTGGTTTTTCTCAGATTCAATTTTAGCTTAGAAACTAATTGCCTTGTGAGTTTGTGAGGTCTGTTCGTAGTGGTTAAGAGCTCCGCTGCTAACCAAAGGGTGAGCAGTTCGAACCCACCAGTTGCTCCTTGGAAACCCTATGGGGCAGTTCTACTCTGTCCTATAGGGTCGCTATGAGTCAGAATGAACTTGATGACAGTGGTTTTTTTTTTTTTCTTAAGAGGTGAATTCAACAATAAGAGATTTTCTCAATGCTAAATGACGAGCAAAGTGAATAATAAAAATGTCTTTTTCACCTAAAAGCAGTATCACTAATACATTGTCAAAATATATCACTCCTGCCACCATAACTATTTTATTTTACTTGTCAAGGAATAAAAGAACTGTCATCCAAATTCACAATTTAGAAGCACATACACTTCTTATAATAACTACAGGGACATAGTGCAGTAAACTCCCTGGGGTAAAATCTATAATTTACCGATACAATGAGTGATGCTTCTAGGTCTGATGATACATAGTCTCACCTGATAAGTAAAAGTTTGCGGCAGGTATCCAGCGAATCGTTATATCCATCAGGGATAATTTCCTCCTCTGGAGAATCTTTGTCAAACCAGCTTTTCCACCCCTTCTCATTCCGAGATATCTAAAAGAAACAAGGCAATTAGCAAGCCATAGGAACATATGCGTTTGGAATACACTGGAGAGAGTTCTGTACAACCTTAGAAGGTCATTCTTTATAAGCAGGTAATTTTTCAGGCATAATAACACAGTTTCAATTTTTCTTCAGAATCGACAGCTTAAATAAGTGTGGATACTACTATTCCCTAGCAGATTTACCACTGTTTTCTACATTATTCACTAAAATTAGGATCATACAGAAATTAAACCAAATGGTTGGGCAGGAAAAAACATAGACCAGGGTTTCTCAGCCTCAGTACTACTGACATTTTGGACCAGGTAAGTCTTTGTTGTGGAGGCTGTTCTGTGAGCAGCCCTGGTGGCGCAGTGGTTAAGAGCTACAGCTGCTAACCAAAAAGTCAGCAGTTTGAATCCACCAGCCAACCCCTGGAAACCCTACAGGGCAGTTCTACCCTGTCCTGTAGGGTCACAATGAGTTGGAATCGACTCAACGACAACAGTTTGGTCCTGCCTAGCGCAGGAATATTAGCAGCATCCCTACCTACTTTCTACTAGATGTCAGTAACAAACTCCCCACCCCCAAGTCATGACAAAAAACTGTCTCCAGATATTGTAGAAAGTCCCCTGGGAAGGAGAACAAAATCACCCTTTGGTAGAGAACCACTGACACAGACCACCCTGATATCCAAATCGTTAACTGCTCACTCAGCTGTTATTCATTTGGTGCTAACTGAGGTTGGAGGTTCGAGTCCACTCAGAGGCATTTCAGAAGAAAGGCCTGATGATCTAGTTCCAAAAAATCAGCCACTGAAAACCGACGGAGCACAGTACTACTCTGACACACATGGGGTCTCCATGATTCAGAATCAACTCAAAGACAACTGGTACTGGTTACTTAAAATGGTAGCATATGACAAAATCAGAACTTTTATCTTCTCAGTGACCCCCATGACTTGAGACCTTCCATCTAAGAATGGAAGCAGTGTCTCCAAAAGGTGGTCTCAAACATCTATTCTTTCAGAAGCATGGGAAGAAATGCAGGGCTTCAGAATGCTGCCAAAATGGATTACAAAACTACAGATTAGCGAGCCTGATGCCACTCTTCGGCAACAGTCAGGCTGGATTACTCAGACAGTGTTTGTAAGCACTTTTTATAACGCTGTGGTAAGCACTAATAGCAAATAACAAATGTTTATATAGCAGATACCATGTGCCAGGCCTAAGGATTGTACTTTTACTTCTATTATCCCCATTTTTTTACAGATGAGGAGACTGAGGCATAGAGAGGTTAAATACCTGCCCAAAGTCATCCATCATGTGACCAGTTCATCGTGTAAGATATATCATAGGGCCCCGTGGTTAGGATATAGACAGGTGAGAATTAATAACAAAAGTTATTCTGTAACTCAATTGCTCTAGCTTTGTCCCCAGGGCTCTAAAACATGGAGGGGGCAGGTTTTGAAACTGCCAGCTTCCTCCTGAGAACCCAGTGGCTCTCCCTGGTTGGCTGCCCTCCAAGAATCTGTCTGCATCTTACGGGGAGGATCCAGGGGCTGCTGCAGCGGGACCCTACTGAACTTGTACCTGTGTACTGCTACCCACAGTGCCCCCTGCAGGCCTCCTGCAGGCCAAAGGCCAGAGAGAAGGAGGCATAAGAAGAAAGAGGGTGTTTATTCTCAGCCTACTGCCTTCCACCTGCTAACTTTGGCTCCACCACAATAGAGCTTCTGGGGTGAACTGCATTAGTGATGGGCAATGGGGTGACTTCCAGCCCCGTGCAGTCCACCTCCATTTCCTGCCCCCTTTCCTGACCTTCATCTGTGAGCACAAACCACCTCCAGGCATTAAACAATTTGGCCTCAGAGGTCAAGGCCAGGGCAGCTGCTGTTGGAGGTTATTGTTGTTACAATTCCCGAAACCTACTCAGCTGGGAGATTGATCTTCTACTTCCTCCCTTCCTTCCCACCAACAGGCCAAATCAACAGCCACCTGATGACAGGTCACCACTGAACTTTTGTGACCTTCCTGAGAACTGCCCCCACCTTCACTTCTGGCCCTCCAATGGTGTAAGGGGAGTTGAAGAGAAATAAATCATGATGCCATGGGAAGAGCATGAGATCAAATTACAGCTCTGCCACGTATTAGCTATGTGGCTTTGAGCAAGTACTTAACCTCTGAATCTCAGTTTTCTCATCTATAAAATGGGGACAATGATATTTCCCCTGCAGGGTTATTGTCGTTGCAAAGTATCTCTCCCATAGTAAGCAATAGTAGCTAACAGATCCTATACACAGACCAGTAAAATCTAATTGACAGAGGCAAACAATAATACATATCTCTGTACTATATCCACCACTCATCTGACAGCTTGTTGTACTGTAGTGGCTTGTACATTGCTATGATGCTGGAAGGTATGCCACTGACATTTCAAATACCAGCAGGATCACCCATGGTGGGCAGGTTTTAGGGGAGCTTCCAGACTAACATAGACTAGAAAGAAAGGCCTGGCAACCTACTTTCGAAAATCAGTGGACCTCAGAGCACCTTAAAGAGCCACAGCACCTTAAACTTACACTATTGACTTCACTCCTTGGGGTGCAGGAATTGTTGCCAGGAAGCCCCATTTAAAATGGCCCAGGTCTGTCTGGGTTTACACATCTGTCCTTTTAACCAGTCCTTTATTACCTGATTCATAATTTCTGCAAATTGTGGAAGTTTACTCAGCTCCACAAGATTCAGCCAGGTCATATCAAGGATCCAGCGAAATGGTTTGGGAGGGCACGCTTTCAGGTCTAGGGCTGCTCCCCCTGTGGAAATGTGTCATGCAGCATGAATCACGGCAGCTTGTACTTTGTTTTCAGAAATTTATTTTTCAAATAATAAAAATGAGATGACCATATTACAGAAAATGTGGGAAAATATCATATTACAGAAAATGTGGTTATCTTATCAGTATATTTCCTTCAAGTCTTAGTGTTTTATTTTACTGATTTACATCATTTTATAAAATGCAGATAGGAACTCATTGACAGTGCTTCCTGCAAAGAATTTTTCTTAGATGGTTGCAACTGCCTCCCTTTTTATTTTTTTTAACAATCAGAAATTTAGGATTGTTGTATCAATGAATAAGCTGATCTTTTCGCGTGTGATTTTTAAAATCACTTCTTAAATTAGTCATCACCCTTCCAGAAGTTTGATACTCAATTCTATTTTTAGAGGTTAGAGAGAGAGATGGGGATTGATGGGTGGATGGATGGATGGAAGGATGGACGGACAGTCTGATAGACAGACAGTTATTTAATACATTTATGGGGTTTTTTCAGGGTGACTAATATTTAAGTCATTTATTTGTTCACTTATTCAACAAATATTGAGCACCCGCTATGTATCCAGCATGTTCTAGGCACTGGGGATACAGCAGAGAAAACCAGACAAGACCCCTGACCTCCTGGAGCTCGTGGTCTAGTGGAGAATGTGAGTACCATATTTTTACGCAAATAACTTGCACGTTCAACATTTGTCTGCCAACCGCGCCCCCCTCAGATATTTTCATAAGCACGCTATGTTAGTTTTTTTTACAGCAACATGTAAAAAAAATTAGCATAGCGTGCTTATGAAAATACCCGGGGGTGGGGGGGAGGGCGCAGTCAGCAAACAAACACAGAATGTAATTTGTGTAAAAATACAGTATAGCATCAAACCATCCTTTGAAGCAAATACCAAGGCAGGTGAGCATATCTAATGTGGCAATTTTCCAACAAAATATGTGATTATATATAAAATTTCAAAAATCCTCTATAGCATGTCTTTAGTAATGTCTTCTAATAATTCCCACTTCATAGCTATTTGATTCAGGTGTATGCAAAATAGTGATTCCTGAACTTTTAAACCCTATAATCCTCCTTAAGAACTCATCAAATCCTTCCACTTCACATAGCAACTCTTGGGCAAAAGGGGAAGGCAGAGGATTGCAGATCTTTGCTCTCTCAGCCTAGCACGCTCCTGAGACGGTGCATGAGCTAACACACTCCTTTCAGGTAAACCCCTTTGCTCCACCCCTGAGAATTTGGGGTCGGTGGCTCTGAGTGTCACAACACCTTTAGAATCTGTAAACCCTGCTCTCACTGCCACCCTTTCTCCTCCACAACCTGGTAAAAGAGAAAGCCTTACTCTAGCACCATTACTTCGCTAGAAAAGAACATCATGTTGGGTAAAGTAGGCAGTCAGCAAAAATGAGGGAAATCCTTAATGAGATGGCTTGACACAATGGCCACAACAATGGGCTCAAACATACCAATGATCATGAAGATGGCGCAGGACCGGGCAACGTTTCCTTCTGTTATACATAAGGTCGCCATGAGTTGGAGCCAACTTGACAGCAGCTAACAACAAATGCACCATTGCTGCTAATACTAAGAGTTACTGGTAGGTTAAGCAACCGCTAGAGAAAGCTACTGGCATGCAGTCTTAACTGATTCTGTTTCTCTAATATGAGTTCATCCTTTTTCTTGAGTGTCTCCAAAGAAATGTTTTCATGTAATCACACGGCTCAGAGACATCAAGAGATGACATCTAAGCTACGTCAGTGCTTCCAAATATAATGTGCACTTAAACCAACCTAGAATAGTCAAAACTCATCCTATTACCAAAAAGATCCCAGCTCTGTCACTAACTAGCCATGTAAATTTGAACGAGGGACTCGGTTTCCTCATCTGTCAAATGAGTGTAACCTACCAGATTGGTTGCTGTGAAGATTAAATAATGTATATAGAAAGCTTAGAACAGTCTTTGCCCATAGTAAGGGCTATGTAAGCATTAGCTGCTATTTCATCACTAACTCTAACTCCCTCTACTTTGAAAAGTCTAGGTCCAGTCCAACTTGGAAGGCAAGAGCTGATCCCCTAAGGTGTCCTTTTTATCCATGTCTGTGACAAAAGAAAGATACTGTCTTTCTAAAACAACCAGGCAGGGAAAACAAGCACATCACTCTACGATGCAGGACTGCCTCTGGTGTCCATTTCATTTTTAAAGTCCCCTGACATTCTGGGTGGAAGAATCAAGTCAAAGGCACCTTACAAATATTGCAGAAAAGAAGTAGTAATTGATACATTAGGACTGTCACTCTTGGGAAATCAAACATTTCTGCCATGATATGTCTCTTTCTTCCTTTCCCCTAAGTGCTGAGTTCAAAACTGATAAAATGTGGTCTATGATCTTGGAGCCATATTTGTTAAGTTTGTAAAAAAATACATTGAAAACAAAGTCATAGCATGAAATAATTCTGTCAAAAGATAAGCCTGTTCAAAACTAATACAACTGTATAACAAACCAGCTTTGTTTTAAAAGCTCTTTTACTGCTGAGCCAATTGTACTTCTATCAATCAATCTATCGTACAAATCTCAGATTAATCTTCCTAAAGCGCTGCCCTGTTGATGGTACATCCCTGCTCATAAAACTCGATGGCTCCCTACTGCCAGCAGAATTAAATCCAAACCTTTCACTAGTGATCCTAACTTTGTATAATTGAGTTCTCCCTGACTCTCTAGCTTTATGATCCAAATGGGTCCCAACTACACTCACACTGCAATCCAGATGTGTAGCCTTCTTTATTTTTCTATAACAAATCTAATCCTCTTCACAAATTCCTTTGCACTGGGCTGCCATGTCTCTCAATCATCTCTTATTTACATACTCTCTTTCAAAGACCTCAGTCTCTTTCAGGTAATATCTCTGAGTTCGGTTGTATTTGCTGGGGGAGCGGGGAGAGGGGAGTGGTGGGAAGGGGGGAGAGTTATATCTTGATAGGGCAGAGACCTCGGATCTCCTCAATGCCCTCTAGTCTCTACTTGTCTCAGTCACAGGCTGGGATCCCTGTACTGCACCCTCTGAGCTACAACAAACCCTGTTTGGTATGCTTTTGTACACAGCCCGAGCACTGGGCCCTGGCCCTTCGTCTCCAGTTACAAAGCCACCAGGCCCTGCAGCCTCTTGGTTCAAACCCCAGGCCTCTGCTGTGCACTAGGCCCTCTCAACATTTCCATGTGGCCTCCCTCCTGCTTGCCAAACTCCAGGCTCATCCATCTAGCCACTCCCCTCCATCCATGCTGCAATGCTGCTTCCATGATTTGTTGGAAGTGGCACTGGGCAGAATGCAGGGGCATCTCCTACCTGGATGTTTCTCCAGCAACCCTCTCCTGAGGTTCAGCCTCAGGAATGCATTTCCTGTGGTTGGGAAGATACCTTGAACAACAGACTTCCTTCCACCTCTGTCTTCCAATCCTACACATGTCTACCACGTTAGTCCTCCTAAAGAATCACACTGATCATGTCACTGCCTTGCTCAATACCTTACAACAACTCCTTGTTTCTTAACAAATCAACAAAACACTTCCTTTAGGAATCAAGGCTCTCCACAGTATGTCACCAATTGACACAGCCAGTCTTTCTTCCCATGAGTCCACCATATGGACCTTTCACTCCAACTGTCTTAGTTAGCTAGTACTGCTGTAACACAAACACCACAAGTGGGTGGCTTTAAAGAACAAAAATTTGTTTTCTCACAGTTTTGGCGGCTAAAAATCCAAATCAGGTTCTCGGCCATGTTGACTCCTTCCTTGTCATTAGCCAGGGCCTTTCTTGGATCCTTGGCAATTCTCACATAACATCTATCTTCCCCCATGAGTGTCTCTATGTCTTATCTGCTCCTTTTATAATTCAGAAGTGATTAGATTTATAACCCACCTGACTCAGGTATGATCTAATTAATTTAACAAAGAAAACCCGATATCAGAACAGGATTGTATCCACAGGTATAGAGGTTACGATTCTAACAAATATTTTCGGGGGTGTCATGGATTGAATTGTGTCCCCCAAAACATGTGTGTAGCAACTTGGCTAGGTCATGATTCCCAGTATTGTATGATTGTGTTATCTGATGCGATTTCCTTATGTGTTGTAAACTCTATCACTATGATCAGATTATATGTGATCTCTTATGTGTTGTAAACTCTAACACTCTGATGAGGTTATACTGACTAGGCTGACAAGATTAGATAGTGTCTTAATGCAATCTCCTTCGAGATATAAAAGAGAGAAGTGAGCAGAGACACATAGGAACCTCATACCACCAAGAAAGCAGTGCCGGGAGCAGAGCCTGTCCTTTGGACCTGAGCTTCCTTGTGCAGAGAAGCTCCAAGACCAGAAGAAGACTGATGACATGGACCTTCCTCCAGAGCCGACAGAGAAAACGTTCCCCTGGAGCTGACGCCCTGAATTTGGACTTGCAGCCTACTAGACTGTGAGAGAATAAACTTCGCTTTGCTAAATCCATCCACTCGTGGTATTTCTGTTAGAGCAGCACTAGATGACTAAGACAGGGGGACACAATTCAATTCATAACACCAAAAACACCAGACTGTTTTCTGTAACTTAAACATCCTCCATTCATGTCTTTGTTCATGCTATTCTGTCTCAGCACAGAATGTGTTCCTCATTTCTAGATACCTTTCAGGGTCCATCTCAAATGTCACTTTCTCTTTTTAGGGGGAGGAATAAAATGTTTTATTAAACTATCTACAAAGAGAAAAGAACACAAGCAAGAAACTGCAACATTTTTACCATGTATCAAATAATCCCTAAAACTCATGACTTAACCCACAAAGGTACATTTCCAAGAAGCTTTTCTCCATCTTTTCAACCATATGTAATCTCTTCCTCCTTTTACACCTAAATAAGCTTTGTTTTTAGCACTCTTATAACACTTCAGTTATTTTGCTTTGTTTTATAGTTACTTTTAAAATAATCTTTATCCCCATTATGTGGCTGTTGTTTCTTTTCAAGCAATGTCTCCTTCATCCTTCTATTTCCAACACTAGCATGGTGGGTTTACATTGTATGTGCTCAAAACATACTTGTTTAATTGAATTGACATAAAAATACCATTCTTTGGTCTTATTAATTATACTTTTAACATGGAAATAAGAAATGAATAGGATTAGTTTCCAATATGAAATACAAGTTGGCCTTTTTTGAAGTCTTAAAAATCATTATACTCCCTTGCTTAAGAACTGCGCTCTTGCAATAGGTAGATCAATCACTAGCATCACTTTTTCTCCCACAGCACAAACAGTTAAGCACTGAGCTACTAACTGAAAGGTTGGTGGCTCTAGTCCACCCAGCGCCACCTTGGAAGAAAGTCCTGGTGATCTACTTCTGAAAGATCACAGCCATAAAAACCCTATGGAGCACAGTTCTACTCTGACACAGATGGGGTCACCATGAATCAAAGTTGATGGTAGGTTGGTTTTGTTTTGTTTGTTTGTTTGGTAATGATGGGCAACAATGATAAAACTTAATTTAACTATTTAACTAAAACCACAGAATTAGCACAGACCTGAAATAAGTTATCTTGTGTAATGAGAACAAATGAATGGAAATCAGGAAAAAAAAAAAGAGGAATGCATGAAAAACGAGTTTCACTTTCACTAGAACACAATTTCTCTATTGTATCATAAAAATGGGTTTACAGGGCATCAGAAAGCATATCAAGCAATATCCTCTACATATCACATTCATATTCCAAATGCTTTACCTTTAATGAGAGCCTGGAATTCTCTGTGCTTAACTGTCCCTCTCTGAAGATCGATCTTCAAGGTCATGAGCAGCACAAAGAGGAATTTGTGGTTTTCATAGAGGCCTCTGACCGAATATACAAAAACTTCATATGTCAGATACTCAATAATGTTTGTAATTCTCTTTTGAGGTAGTGGAGATTTTTCAGATCTACATTTTAAAAAATTAAAGAGATAAGAAGCAATTTCTAAAAGAGTAGAAATACACCATTTTAAGTTACTGCTTTGGGGCAAAGCCAGCGAGGGCCCACCTGGCCATAGACTGGTCAAATAGCTTCAGGAACTGGGCCAGTGAAGTCTGGTACATGATGTTGACCATGCTCATCTCTGTGATGAGGAAATAGAGGATGCTTCCTCGGGTCGCCGCGGGTCGGAACTCTTCCTGAGCCATGTTTATCTTGATTTCGGTCTCTGCAGCTACGTGTAGCTTTTCACTTACTTCAGCTGCTGTCTGTTTGGTGGTTCGGAGGACACCAATGAGAGATTCGTCATCTACCAAGGAACCTGAAGGTCAAATAGGAAAATTACAGACTACAAGATGGAAAAGCCACAAGGCAAGATGCATTGCTTCTGAAATTATCGTGTTAATTTTCAACTCAACTTTTTAAAGCCCTCAGAAGAGTAGATTCTTCAGACATCAAAGGCTTCTAGTCCAATTACTATCCAATGCCTGAATCCCTGTAAATAACTCTCCTGCAGGATTACCCACCCCCACCTGAAAATCTCCTGCAAAGGGGGATTCTCAAGACAGCCTACACAATGGGCCTTCAAATATCTGAAGACAATGATCAGGGCTCCAACCACTCCCAGTGATTTTAGCTATTCCTTGTTTGACATGGCTTTCACTTCCGTTAGCATCTCAGTGGATCTCTTCAAAGTATCACTAGCTTGTCCCTCCAGATTGTCTCATGGTGCCAGCTGATCTGAATGCTACACACATGGGCCAACCCATATGAGTGAGTGATCTTTCTCTACTCCTGCTGCTTCAGGAGAACAGTCCTTGCCACTGAGAGCCCTGGTCCCTCCACGTCTCCAACAAGAGCAAATGTGGACGCAATGTCTCCCTAGCTATTGAACAGTCCTTGGAGGAAGAGAAATCTTTATTTTTAGTTTTATCCTTCATTATTGTTTTTAATAGACACAGCACATGTTCATTACAATAAATTAGTTTTTGAAATGTGGACAGACACATGGGCACGCTGAGTTAACATCACCTTGTCTACAAAGACAGTGCTCCGGCCTGCCTTAGAGTTCTGGATGGCAGGTGAATGTTAAAGGAAGGTGCTGAGTTATGCTGAAGGACATGCTATGTCTACTGTGGATGTCCAAATTGTGACTAACCTTACAGGAAAGAAGTCTTGATCCCGCACACTCTTGGCAAGATCAGGGACAGGGCCCTCAGCTCTCCTTGCTGATTAATTTAGAATGCCCAGAGGCATCTCAAATGGCTGGAAGAAGTCACTGGACCAAGAGACAGACAACTTCACCAGCAGAAGTGGTACAATTAAGGCAGATAAAAGGACTTTTCACCCAGCTCACCTTAAAGGTAGTGGTAGGGACCATTGTGAAAATAACCATAATATACTCTTAGAGGTAAGTTATTTGTTTTTTTTTTTTAAAATCTAGGGATTAAAATCAGAAAATATTCATTATTAGACTGCTAATGGGGGAGTTCCTGGGCAGTGCAAATGGTTGACTGCTTGACTACTAGCTGAAAAGTTGGCGGTTCAAACCCACCCAGGGGCTCCTGGGAAGACAGGCCTGGTGATCTATTTCCAGAAGTTCACAGCCTTGAAAACCCTGTGGAGCAGTATCTGCTCTGCACACGTCGGGTTGCCATGAGTTGAAATCAACTCGATGGTAACTAACACCAATAAAGGGTGGACTGTAGGTTGCTGTAATTTGCCTACTACAGAACAATATCATGTTTGTTAAATGTATTTTCTTTGGATAAATTTTTCTTTTATGTATATTGCAGAGAGAGTAACCAAAAACCAAACCTGCTGCCATCGAGCTGATTCTGACTCACAGCGACCCTACAGCAGAGAGGAGAACTGCCCCATAGGGTTTCCAAGGAGTGGCTGGTGGATTCAAACGGCCAACCTTCTGGTTAGCAGCTGAGCTCTTAACCACCATGCCACCAGGGCAGAGACAGTATGTCTGCCCAAACTGAGGTGTGGCAACGATTATTTGCCCCCACCCCCACCCTAGAGAAGAATCTATCCCTGATTTCTAAGTGGAAGGTTCAATCAAGTCGAGAGTGACCTGGGCCTTTGGTGCCCGGTACCTCTGACACTGATTACACGCGTCGTAACGCACTGCAGTAATTGCATTTCAACACCAAATGATAGAGTCAATCTAGGGAAAAAAAAACAGATTGAGCACATTAGTTTCCTTTGGGCAAGCAAATCAGCCTATTATGAGTTACCTAGCTCTGTTGGGAGCCCTTATTTTTTCAGGAGAGAGCAATTATATCAAGAAAACTGTGTTATTCTCAAACGCTCAGTCTCCATTTGCTAATTCAAACATCCGATTCCCTGCAGTGGCACTCTTTAATGTCTAGATGAAAATTGCCTCACTTGTTTTTACACTGATAACTTGGCTATTTCCTAACATCTATAATCATAGGGGCATTGGAAAGAGTTTACAAGGAATCCTTATCCAGAATCCGTTACTTGATTACTTCTTATTAACACAATACCTTTTGTAGCACTTAATTTATAGAGGAGGTTATCTTCCAGTTCTTTCATCTTCCGTTTATTAAAAGTAACATCCTCCAAAAGTTTAACCCTCTCAGACTCTAACTCCTGTTGTTAAGAAATAAACAATAACATAAGAACTGTAATTACCAATTATTATGCCAATTCCAAATTACTAGTGCTTATCAATTTAAAAATGTTTAAATCAAAGTGCATTCAAATGACAGAAGAAATTACTATTGTTAGCCAAATCTACCCATCTGTGTTTTTGTTTCTCTGGATAATTTTTAAAAATTGTGCCAACTAGCATTAAGCTTCCATAGCACTTGTACTGACATGCGTGAGACAAACCTGCCAAAATCATTTTGCCCGACTACCCCCAGCTCTCTTCCTAGCTCTAAGTTTATTAAGAGGGCCTTGTTCTCTTGGGCCTGTTCCCGCACTGCCTCTGTGAGAAATACTGACTCGATTTGCAGTCAGAAGTGGCAGAAACAAAGAGGCATTAATACCAGGAAATCAAGGGGCTACCCAGGCTGAATGTAAGCTCTTGGCTTGGAATCTGCCTATAGGAATGCCAGGTGCCTTATCTGGCACAGCCAGCTGCCAATTCAAATCCATTTTCCATTGTATTTGCCCTTCCTTATACAAGAGGCGCTAAACTGAGTGTTTAGAAGGTATATGTTTTTTCTACATAAATGATATCTTTTTAAAAATTATATTCTGAAAAACTTCCAAACTTTCAGAAAAGTTGTAAGACCAGCACGATGAGCTCTCCTACATCCTTTGCCTAGATTCTTAAATCAATATTTTGCTTGATCACTTTCTCGCTCTATAATGCTAATTGTTATTATCGTTATTGGTATTGCGGAACCACTTGCAGATGTCATGATCCTTTACCCCTAAATGCCATAGCAAAGGACCAGAACATTTTCACATAAACACAATGCAGTTTTCAAATTCGGGAAATTTAACATTGAAACAATACTCTTACTTAATATAGAGTCTCAATTCAAATTATCTCAATGTTCATCAGAGCAATTTTTTCTGGTCTAATACAGAATTACACATTACACTTAGAATTATGTTAAAAGAAGGTGTTTTACAACTATTCACTTGAGGAAGTTTCTTGAAAAACTTCTTCAGAAATTGCACTAACCAAAAACCAAAACCAAACCTATTACTGTCAAATTGATTCCAACTCACAGCGATCCTATAGGACAGAACAGAACTGCTGCATAGGGTTTCCAAGGAAAAATTGGTGGATTCAAACTGCAGGTCTTTTAGTTAGCAGCTGAGCTCTTAACCACTACACCAGTCTGGAAAGTCTTCCTAAGCCAATTAGTCAATCCAAAGCTAGAGCAGAGCATTCACCTGTACATCTACTATGGCTTGTATTACAACCTCCCTGTAGGTTATTTCCCTCTAACTAGATTCTGTGCATCTAGAGGGCAGGAACTTGTCCTATTCATTTTTGTATTTTTGTACTTTTTTTAATTGTATTTTACAAGAAGGTTTACAAGCAAATTAGTTTCTCATTAAACAATTAGTATACATATTGTTTTATGACATTGGTTGCCACCCCCACTACGTGTCAACACTCTCCCCTTCTCGACTTTGGGTTCCCCATTACCAGCTTTCTTGTTCCCTCCTGCCTTCTCATCCTTGACCCTAGGCTGGTGTGCCCATTTAGTCTCATTTTGTTTTATGGGCCTGTCTAATCTTTGGCTCAAGAGTAAACCTCAGAAGTGACTTCAGTACTGAGTTAAAAGGTGTCTGGGGGCCATATTCTTGGGGTTTCTCCAGTCTCTGTCAGACCAGTAAGTCTGTTTTTTTTGTGTGTGTGTGTGAGTTCAAATTTTGTTCTACATTTTTCTCCAGCTCTGTCTGGGACCCTCTACTGTGATCCCTGTCAGAGCAGTTGGTGGTGGTAGCCGGGCACCATGTAGTTGTGCTGGACTCAGTCTGGTGGAGGATGTGGTACATGCATGGACTAATCTTTCTCTTGTGTCTTTGGTTTTCTTCATTCTGTCTTGCTTCAGATGGGGTGAGATCAGTGGAGTATCTTAGATAGCCACAAGCTTTTAAGACCCCAGATGCTACTCACCAAAGTAGGATGTAGAACATTTTGTTTATAAACTATGATATGCCAGTTGAGCTAGATGTTCCCTGAGACCATGGTCCCTAGCCCTCAGCCAAGTAATTCAGTCCCTCAGGGAGTTTGGATGTGTCTATGGAGCTTCTATAACCTTGCCTTTGTCAAGCTGTGCTTGACAGCACTTATCTTGAGGCTTTGCAGAGAAGGGACTCAATCCAATAAGCATTTGTTAAACTGAAATGCTCTGCATTTAGTTTAACTTCTTTTCTTTTTTACATATGGGAAACTGCAGACCCAGAAATATTAACTCCAAATTATACCCCAAAATGACATATACAACTAGTTCTGGCAGAGACAGGCCTAATACCCTTGTCCTCCAACTCCAAGACTAGTGTTACTGTACCAGCTGGTTTGCAGTATTTAATGGGGTGGTGATGAAGAACATGGCTGTATTTGTAGGGGAATGTCTAATGAATCGTTTTCATTAAAATGATCATTCCTGGGTGGTAGTATAGGAATACGTGGACAAAATGAAATTCCTTCTAAGCAGATACGGAAAAAACAGGCCTGGTAAACACTTAAGTTTTACAGCATGACCTATAAGGCTTATCTGGGAGTGTTGGCATGGTGGAAAGTCCATGAGCTGTTATAGGTGAGATCCTTATTCTCTGTGGGCCTCCATTTGTTCATCTATAAAATGGGGATGACTGCATTAAATATAATGTAGCAAGATGTCCTCCTGCACATTAAATGTGCACTTGGTTTTCTCCAGCAAGAGAAGCACCAGAAAAATCACCTTAGAATCACCAAAGGAATGCCCAAAGAAAAGTTGGTATGGTGCATCTTAGTGCATCTCTTGAAGGGGAGGCTAAGGCCTAAGAAGAATGTGGGTATGGGACGTTCTAGAGACAAGGAGGGCAGCCTACCTTAGACAGTGGAGTCGCTTGCCTTGGAGGCTACTGCAGCCTGCACAAGGGTCCTAGACCAGTGTGGACTCATCTCAGAATAGACCAACAGCATCAGTTGGACCACAAAGGACTAATTTTCAACAGTGCATCATATAACCCTGAGAGGAGATGGCGTATTGGACTGAGGAGCCAGTGCCCTTTCTGCCTGGCCAGGGAAGTGGGACTGATAGCCTTTCTGGATTGCATAAGCTCTGGGTTGTGTGATGAGAACTGAGATCAGGCAGCTAATGAGAGTCAAACCAGACGGTGCTCCTTCCACTCCACCACGCAGGATGCCTTTCAAGGTCCTGCCCCCAAGGCTAACCATTTCTATTAACTAGTTAGGATTTTACTTATTATTTCACTGATTCGTTCTATTTCTCAGGGGTCTGCATCACTTCTCTTTCCCTCCCTGAATGTCTTTCCTGCATGTTTATGGCCATCTGTTTATATCTCTTCCCTGTCCTTCTCTCCCTGGCCATTCCTCTTTCATCTTTCTCATTCTCTCATTTTATGCCTCTCTGCCCTTATTATTTCAAACTTTGCCTTTTCCTAGAATCCTTAATATGAAAATTAAGCTAATACAAACATTCTCATGTGTTATGCAGATGTATTTGTTTACACAAATGTATAGTTTAATCTTGTATCAGTCTCTTAAAATCTTCCAATCTTAAGTTGCTCTTTGTTTTCTTAGAACCTCCAATTATATTTAATTAATATCCCGCTCCGGTACAAATTTCGTTTAATTAAGATAAAGGGACGTCCCCTGTATAAAGATTGTAGTAGTTGAAAGTATTACCGTGGTAAAAATACCCATTCAGAGCAATTTTCTTTTCCTCCGGGATCATTGTTTTATTGAATTTTCCAGGTGTCCCTGGGGCCATCCATAGGACTATAGATGCAGGTTCCCTTCATGAAAATCAACACACCAAAGGCTTACAGACAGAAGCAGAAGAGTGGTGTGTGTGTGTGTGTGTGTGTGTGTGTGTGTGTGTCGTGTGTGGGGTTGGAGGAGAGGTGAGTTATGATGCTTTCTGGCAAGAATTGAGATTGCAAAATGAGTATTTCTTTATGTTAATAAGGATAGAGATGATTTGCTTAATTTTTTATTTTCCATACACTTAGCAGTTTCCCAATACATTTTAAAAGTTTATTTTAAGTAGAAGTTTTTTACCTTGAGAGAGTAATTACCTGTTTCTCTGTCAGAATTACTCTCCTTAGTAACTGATTCTCAAGTCCTTTCATCGTAACGGTAAAATCAATAACGGACGTCTTAGCATTGATCTCAGGGGTAAAGGCAGGGTTTGGTAACTTTGTAGTAATATAAAGTTTAAATGTATCCATGATATCACATTCCTTATCACCAACTTTCACCTACATCAATTCAAATGTAAAATTAGGAACAGCTTCAGGGAGAGCACAAGAAATGCGGGTTCAATTCAGGAAAGGATTTACCAAAGGTAAGGGCTGTGCAGCTAGAATGAACTGTGAAGGAAGTTTATAAAATTTTAATTACTGATCAATAAAGTCTATTAATTTAGAATAATTTAGATTTGTGGTCCTGCCTTAAGATGTTTTAGCCACAACACCAAGCAAATTAAATGAAAACACATCCAAAACAAATGGTGAACAAAGGAAAACACAGATGCATGTAGGATTTGACTTTAAAATTTTACTAAGTGCTATGTTGATTTGTATTTATCATTCTTATCCACTGTTATAGTACAGGAGCTGCTATTTTTTTCCTCACTTGAGAAAATTGTTTCCTACTATGGAAATGTGCTGTATTTATAGGAGGTATTGTTTCTTGCTGCATTTCACAGTTGTATCTGAAGCATATTTGATAACAGAGTTAATGTAATTTTCAAAGAAAAAATGCCTACACTTTATTTTTCAGAACAATTACAGTTGTCTTAAATACTATTTGCAATATATTGAAAAATAACTTGTTTTGCTATCTAAAATTCAAATGGAAATTATAACACTTACAAACAACTTAAATTTTTAATAAATCTTAATCCTGTATGTGATTGAATACTGAGCCACATCGTTAAGGATATTAAAATATTCTGAGGCATCATGCCTTCATAATATAGTAAGAACCTGGGGTCTTTTAAAAGAACTTCAGGAATGTGGAGTCCATAACCTCCTCTGACATGGTAAATATGGCACATAAAAGAATTCACACTATAAAAAAATTTTGCTAAATAAATCTGTTTTTGTTTAATGAGAAATTTTCCATTCTTCACTCATTCACTGATATTTGTGAAATTAAGCTGTCTAAAGTGGACAAACTCAATCAGAAATGCTGATATTCATCAAGAAAGAAAACCAAAGAAGCCTGAAGTAGAGAATAACAACAATTAAAAAAGAAACAAACTGAAAACAATTCAGGTTATCATGAACAATTGGGAACAGTATCCCATAGCTTCCAGCAAAGTCAATGAGTTTAGATTGAAAGTTAATAAAGAGAGAAATGAACAAATCAGTATCTATAGACTTTATTAAAATGTCATTTTCTCTAGTGAGAAAATCCAAGTTTTCATGTATGTGTGCATAAATCCAAACCAGTCAGTTCCAACTCACGGCCAACCCATGTGTTACAGAATAGAACTGCACTCCATAGGATTTTCATGGCTGTGACCTTTTGGAAGTAGATCACCAGGCCTTTCTTCTGAGGTACCTCTGGGTGGGTTCAAACCACCAGCCTTTTGGTTAGTAGCCCAGTGCTTAACTGTCTGTGCCACCCAGGGACATGTTGCTGTTGTTGGGTGCTGTTGAGTCGATTCTGACTCATAGCTACCCCATGCGATAGAGTAGAAGCATCCCATAGGACTTTCTTGGCTATAATCTTTACAGAAGCAGATTGCCAGGTCTTTCTCCCACAGAGTCAATGAGTGGGTAGAACTGCCAACCTCTCAGTTAGCAGCGGAGTTGTTGCACCACCATATATTAAAAAACCCGCTGCTGTTGAGTCAATTCTGACTCATAAGCCAAAACCAAGCCTGTTCTGTTGAGTCCGTTCCAACCCAGCAACCCTACAGGCCAGAGAAGAACTGCCCCACAGGGTTTCCAAGGCTGTAATCTTTACAGAAGCAGACTGCTACATCTTTCTCCCACCAAGCGGCTGGTGAGTTTGAACCGCCAACCTCGTATGTATATGTATCTTGCAAAATCAATTTTCTCATGGCTGCTAAAACATATATAGTTTGTGTGTAACACTAATACATTATTGTTACGACCAGACATGTGTTTCCTTAACACGTTATTTAGTTTCAGCTAAATGGCTACTCTTACCAAGATATTGCTCTCCTCTTGTATTTTTCATGTGCTATAAAAAAATAAAAGGAAACTCTGAATATCAGTTTGGAAATAATTTTTTTTCCAATGTTCCAAATTCTACCACCTGAAGGAACTGCCTTTGCTGCTATGCTCAAAAAGATAAGTAGATGTCACCATTGTTCTTTTCTTTTTTACAATGCTCACCTTGAAAGTGGTGCCTGATTTAATGAAATTCTTTTCTAATACATTATCCAGGGCTGGATCCAGCTCCTCGCGAATGTCCTCAATGAGAAGGGGTCGGCCCAAGGAAAGGCTGTCCTCCAAGTGTGTGCGGAAATATTTATGGTTCAGAGACGTCACCTAAAAATAAAGAGCTCTATAATATATAAATGTTATAGAGAATTTACCCATTCCTAAGTGGAAACCAAGGGATTTACTGGACAGATGATGAAGAATTTTAGGGGCAATATAGGAGTCTTACTTATAACAATAAAAGTAGCAAACAAAAAGTAATTTTCAAAGCTTGGTGAGTCGTGACTTTGTTGAAGCACTGGATGTGCAATGGGGTCTCTGACCGATAGAGGAGAACAAAGTGGCACTCCTTTGACGGAATGTCAGAGCTCTGCTCCTGAGAGATGGAAGAGAAGTAGTCAAGGATTAATCCTTTTAAACTTACATAGCTACAATCACTCAGAGAAAATAAAGTAACTTGCATAATTGTGATATGCATTCATCTTCTCAGGACTCCTGTAAGGTGAATAAGTAAGTGAAAAATAGAAATTAAGCATAAGAATGTCAGAAATAATATATTGAGTCAAATCAAGGGTCCATTCATGTATTCTGTCTCTAACAATGGCACAATGACAGATACTTTGCATAAAGTCAACCTGAAAGATTACAGATAGGTAGATATCTGCTGTCTTAGTCATCTAGTGCTGCTACAACAGAAATACCACAAGTGGATGGTTTTAACGAAAAGTTTATTTCCTTACAGTAAAGTAGGCTAAAAGTCCAAATTCAGGGTGTCAGCTCCAGGGGAAGGCTTTCTCTCTCTTGGCCTTCTCATCAGTGTTCCCCCGGACTAGGAGCTTCTCGGCACAGGGACCCCAGTCCAAAGCACACACTCTGCTCCCGGCACTGCTTTCTGGATGGTATGAGGTCCCCCTGTTTCACTGCTCACTTCTGTCTGTTATATCTCAAGAGATTGCCTCAGGACACAATCCAGTCTTGTAGATCCAGTCCTGCCTTACTAACACAACTGCCACCCATCTTCCCTCATGAACATCATAGAGGCAGAATTTACAACATATAGGAAAATCACACAGTACCAGGAATCATGGCCCAGCCAAACCGATATACACATTTTTGGCGGGACATAATTCAAACCGACAGCTGCCTTTGAGTTGATTCCAGTCCATGCTGACCTTACGTACAACAGAAGGAAATGTTGCCCAGTTCTACCTCATTCTCACAACTGCCAGCATGTTCAAGCCCATCGTTGCGCCTATTGTGCCAGCCCATCTCACTGAGGGTTGCCCTTGCCCTCACTGGTCCACTACTTCATTAAACATGACGTCCCCCTCAAGCAATTGATCCTTCCTGATGGCATGTGCAAAGCAAATGAGTTGTACAATGTTCTGTTGTGATCCATAAGGTTTTTATGGGCTAATTTTGAAAGTAGATCACCAGGCTTTTCTTTTTAGTCTGTCTTAGTCTGGAAGCTCTGCTGAAACCTGTCCACCATGGGTGTTTCTGCTGGTACCGGAAATACAAGTAGCATAGCTTCCCACACTACAGCAGGACAAAGTCAAATTGATAGAAAAGTAGTAAAAGATTATAAATTTACCTTACATATTCCTGCATTTTAAAAAAATTAGAACTTTGAATGCCTGGAAGGGCCCCCCATTTTTAGGTCAGTGTTTGTTTTTAGTTAAAAAAAAAAAAAAAAGACATACTGGGCTGGTTGATCTCTGCATAAGCCAAATGGCTTTGAACTCTTACTTCTTCTATGATCCCTCCCTCAGCCTAACTGTGAGGATCCCCAAAGGCTCACTCTTCAACTCTCTATTCTATCTCCTTATACTCTATCCCCTGAACTCAACTATTGCTGTTATGCTATTGGGGGTGTTGACCTTGACATGAGGGATAATCCACTGGGACAGAAAATAATTAGGAGTGTGGAATTTTTTAAAAAAATCTCTACTTGCTATTAAAAAAAAAAACGTGGAATTGAAAAATTAAATAGGTCTACTTCTGTCCTGTCTTGATTCAAAAGGGAATAACAAAAACAAAAAATCCTGCACATGAAGAAAGCTGTTTCCCTGGACAGATAGTTTTATTTATACAATTGATGTACTGCGAAACTCCTGAGTGTGATAAGAAAAATAAACAGTCTTAGTTATCTTATTAACCATAATAAAAAAAGGTCCCAATAATACTAAATTTAATTATGTCCTGATCTATTTCCCAAGGAGTAAACTCCCTATTTTGTGATTTCCTTCCAAAGTAAAGAAATCATTTTCATATTATCAGTTTATTTGAGATTAACCATTTGCGATATCTTTTACAAACTTGCAATAACGTCTTGGAGTCATAATTTCAGGTTTAATTCATGGGTTCTTTCTTGTATAAAAACACTATGTGGTTAGCTGCTGCCAGAGCCTGTGGGTATTTACAAGGTGGTCAGTGAATTCCTGATAGAGAATGTGGTACAGTGAATTGTTTTCATATGGCCTTTCTAGCCATGGTTGAAACTGCCACAAAATGACTGGCTGAGACAATACAAAAAAGGTGTGCAAAACTGCTGCAGGGATTGGACAGCAATTATGCAAATAAGGTGCCTGTGGCCTACCAAGGGAATTGGTCAGTTTTGCCATCCCAGTAGGCTTAAAAGAGCCAATCCCACAGAGGTTGAGGGGGACCTCAGTACCATCAAGAAGAAGAGCCAGGAGCAGAGTACATCCTTTAGACTGCGGGTCCCTGCACAGAGAAACTCCTAGACCTAGAAGACAGAGCTGTAACACTGGAAGCAGCATGAGATGGCAGTGGCACAGGACTGGCCGCAGCACAGGACTGGCAGATGGCTGCAGTGGGGTCCCAGGCCCATGAAGTGAGAGAGCTGAGTGCCTTTGGGCAGGAGGCTTCCTGGCAGAGTAGGGTGCCTCTGGGAACTTGCTGGTGGAGCTAAAGAGCTGTAACACTTGTTCGAGCCAGAAAGAGGCCAACAGTGAGGGCTGGCAGGAGGTATGGCTGACAGCGAGGCCTGCCTGCCTGCGGGCATGGCAGAGAAGGAGCTTAGAGGTTGGAAGCTGTCCTAATTAAAAACTATATCCTGTCTCCTGAGTTGTTCCTGTTACTTCCAAGTTGATCCTGATCCTGATTTGTAACCCATTACTTCCCTAATAAATCCCATAATCATGAGTGTGGTCTGTGAGTTCTGTATGGCCATTGCAACGAATTATCAAACTCACCAGAGAAGCAGAGAGTGCCATGGGGAAGACGGCTGGTGTCCAAAAGGGTGAAAAAGGTTGGAGAGTGGCGGTATGGCTGACCTTCACCTCATAGGGATCAGCCTTGGGCTGATTATTCTCTCTCTTCCTCCTGAAGTTAGACTGTCTCTGATGCTAACACCACGTTAGAGGGAGACTTGATAAACACATTCTCTTTCCGGAGGCCATAGCTGTAAGTCTTGGAGATGACATCGAAGGTGGCCTTGACAAAGCTACCAAAGTGAAGTGCAGCGCTGGATGCATAAAATATGTTTGCTTTTCATTTGTATGTGTTTGTGTATGTTTATGCATGCTCAGAAAATAATGCTTTCTGAACAAGGAGAATGCGGTTCTATCTGCTTTCATTTCAGCAGTTGGCGGTTTTGAAAATAAAGAAGTGATTCTGGCATGTTTCTGTTACTTCCCCAAGAAGGTCTCTGGGACTGGATTGCATCAGGAAGGAGACTGTCAATGAGCTTAAGGAAGAAATGCGGAGACAAAGCTGTGATCAGGAAAAATAGTAGCAATGATGGCAAGGGAAACAGGAGCATGCTTTGAGGTAAGGAAGCCCAGGCAAGGTTGTAAGAATAAGACGAGCAGGGAGAGCAACAGCCAGGGGAGTCAACAGAAATGAAGCAAGGGATAGGATACAGTTGAGTTGGATCTAGGAAACTCACTTCACAAACAGGGGTGTTTTGGTATACCCCTTTAGTGCACTCCCTCTGTAACGTGGTTCCTTAAGAAGTTTGTAGAAATGGATGCCATTTCCCTTCATCTTCACCTCCATTTACACTCCCTGATTTCTCTGGGTTCTCTAGGTAAACATGGAACGATGCATTATGTTCTGAAGTGTTAATGAGGTAGGATATCTTTGGTGTGCTCCTGAGTGCTACAAGTGTCTGCTTGCCACTGACAGCCCACTCCACATTGGAGCTATCAAAAATTCTGGTACCTCAGCTGTACGTCTGATGACTCACAGGATCAGTGGTGGACAAAGGCAGGTGACTAAAAAGATCTTATGGAGTCCTGGTGGCACAGTGGTTAAGAGCTCGGCTGCTAACCAAAAGACTGGCGGTTCAAATCCATCAGCTGTTCCTTGGAAACTCTTCAGGGTAGTTCTACTCTGTCCTGTAGGGTCACTATGAGTCAGAACCGACTCAGTGGCAATGGGTTTTGTTTTGTTTTTGGTTTATGGGCTGCTAACTCAGGAGCAGCTTTATACAAGGCAGTACACAAGTGTATTTTCAAACAGAAGAATAGCAACCATGCTAAATTCACTTGCTAAATCTAATGGTTTGTCTCTAATGTGTTGAAATTCTAAGCCCTGTACCTGTAAATATGACACTATTTGGAAATAGGCATTTCCTTTTGTTATGCTGTATCAACTTGAAGGTAACTGGTTTTTGTTACGTTATTGAGATCATACCAGAGTAGAGTGGGTCCTAAGCCTAATCACTTCAGAGGTATAAAAACAGCAGAATAGACACTGAGACACGCACAGGGGGAAGACACCATATGAAGACAGACACACACACCGGATGCATCTACAGGCCCAGAAACATCAAGGATTGCCAGCTACTAGAAGCTAAAAGAGACAAAGAAAGATCTCCTCCTAGAGCCATGCCCTGAATTCGGAGTTCTAGACTTCTGAACTGTGAGAAAATAAATTTCTGTTCTTTAAAGCCACCACTTGTAGTATTTTTTGTTACAGCAGCACTAGGTAACTAAGACAAGATTCTTTTGGGTTTTCTATGTACATATTCATGACCTCTGCAAATAATGACAGTTTCATTTGTTCTACACTAATACTTACAGGCCTTTTATTTCCTTCTCTTCACAGGTTGCTGTAGGATTTTTGTAAATAATTTTTATCTGATTAGAAAAATCCCTCCTATCTTAGTTTGCTGAAGTTTTATCATGACTGGGTAGTGAATTTTACTAAGTGCTTTTTCTGCACTTATCAGGATGACCACAGGAGTTTTTCTGTTTTCTCCTGTAATGATTACACACTTTGATTAATTCATTTAAATTCAATAAATATCAGAATTCCTACTCTATATAAAGAACTGGGCAGAAAATATAAAGATGAATAAAATCATAATCCTGGCCAACAAGAAGTTTATGGTATAGTAGAGATAAATTTTGAAGGATTCTACCTGGAAACTATTAAATGACAGAAGAAGCATCAAAACAAGATGGAAGGAATACACAGAGGCACTATACGAAAAAGAGTTGGTCAACGTCCAACCATTTTAGGAGGTAGCATATGATCAAGAACCAATGGTACTAAAGGAAGAAGTCCAAGCTGCGCTGAAGGCATTGGCTAAAAACAAGGTCCAGGAATTGACAGAATACCAACTGAGATGTTTCATGAAATGGATGCAGCGTTGGAAGCCCTCACTCATCTATGTCAAGAAATCTGGAAGACAGCTACGTGAGTAACCAACTGGAAGAGATCCATATTTGTGCCCACTCCAAAGAAAGATGATCCACAGAATGCAGAAATTATCAAATAACATCATTAACATCACACACAAGTAAAATTTTGCTGAAGATCATTCAAAAACGGTGCAGTAGTAAATAGACAGGGAACTGCCAGAAATTCTAGCTAGATTCAGAAGAGGACGTGGAACAAGGGATACCACTGATGATGTCAGATGGATCTTGGCTGAAAGCAGAGAATACCAGAAAAATGTTTACCTGTGTTTTATTGACTATGGAAAGGCATTCAACTGTGTGGATCATAACAAATTATGGATAACATTGTGAAGAATGGGAATTCTAGAATACTTAATTGTTCTCATGAGGAACCTGTACATAGACCAAGAGGCAGTCATTTGAACAGAACAAGGGGATACTGCATGTTTCAGAGTCAGAAAAGCTGTGCGTCAGGGTTGTATCCTTTCACCATACTTATCCAATCTGTCTGCTAAGCAAACAGTCCAAGAAGCTGGACTATATGAAGAAGAACACAGCATCAGGATTGGAGGAAGACTCATTAACAACCTGCAATATGCAGATGACACAAACTCACTCGCTTAAAGTGAAGAGGACTTGAAGCACTTACTGAAGAAGGTAAAAGACTACAGCCTTTAGTACGGATTGCATCTCAACATAAAGAAAACAAAAATCCTCACAGCTGGACCAATAAGCAACATTACGATAAAAGGAGAAGACTGAAGTTGTCAAGAATTTAATTTTACTTGGATCCACAATCAACACCCACAGAAGCAGCAGTCAAGAAATCAAACGGGAACTTCCAGCAAAATGACGCTCTAGGCAGAAGCACCACGCTGTTCCTCCACAGCAAAGATCCGAAAAATTGAGCCAAATGGAGAAAACAACAATCCTAAACCCTAAAACATCAAATGAAGAGATAAAGAACTCAGCCAAGCACCAAATGGAATGAGAAAACTGACAGAGAACCGAGAGCGAGGAGAGATTCATGCAGAGGTCCCCTATCAGCTAACGCAGTGTGGATCCACCATGTTGGACTCCTATCGGGGACCAGCAAACCAGGGGTACAAGAAAGCAGCTTCACGGAGCTTCCAGCAGGAGACAAAACAACTGGTAATTTGCTGTATACCTTTCCCACCCCCAACCGTTCTGCACCCCTACTCAGCCTCCTCTGCTTCCCGCGGCCACAATCTCTTATCCGGGAAGCACTGGCTGCTTGGATTCCACACACCCGAATGGGCTGGCTCTCTGAGTGCCATTTGTTGGCTGCTGGTGTTGCTTTCTTCCGCTTCTTTTGATTTCTTCCTTACCTCTCACCACCTCCCCTTCCTTTTGCTCAAATACCTGGCTCCATGAGCCATCTTTCCTTCTTTCTGAGGGACTACAGAGCTCCGTTCGAGTGTGGCGCTACTTCCCGGTCTGGGCTGCTGTGCTGGTGGGATCCCAGGGCTTTTGTTCGTTTGTTTGTTTTGAATTGTTTGTTTGTTTTCTTTTCCTTCTCTTGAGTTGGGAGCCCGTTCTGCCCAAGCGGTGCTGCATGGCTCGGAAACTACCCCCTTGGCTTTCACAGACATGCAGAGGAATCCCTGAGGACATTTCTTTTTCGTTGGTTTTTTTTTCTGTTTTTTGGGGGGCTTTTCTTGTTCTTTTTTTTTTAATTTGTTTTGTTTTCTTTTCTATCTTTTTGCCTTTTTGTCTTACTTCATTACTCACTTTCTTGTCTCTCTATGTCTTCCTTCTCATTCTGTTCCCTGAATACATCGTGTTGTATATGTCTATGCCTTCTAGCCAGGCTGTACTGCAACATCTGAGAACAACTTCCCCAGACATCATAGCCACACCAGTGGGATCCCTGGGAACTTTGCTGTTCTTTACCCTTTCTGAATTTTATTTATTCATTCTTTTCTTTTTTTTCCTCCTCTTCCCCTTTCTGTTTTTCTCCATTTCATAGTCTCTCATCTCTCCTCTCCAATGGCAAGCTCCCCTAGCATTCATTTTTGTTTGTTTGTAAGTTTTCGGATCCTGTTCTCTCTCCTCTTTCCCATATCCATCTTAGCTCCACACATAACAATCTACCCACTACATCCTGCCTAACTGCACCATGTGTTTAACATCACACCACCAAGCAGCACAGGCATGGCCTACTGGAACCTGCCCTGCACTGATTACC
>NW_004444001.1:3842828-3862858 GCF_000243295.1 Trichechus manatus latirostris | reverse complement strand
GTAGAGGGTCAGTGAAAAAGAGGAAGACCCTCAATGAGATGGATTGACACAGTGGCTGTAACAATGGGCTCAAGCATAACAATGATTGTGAGGATGGCACAGGACCGGGCAGTGTTTCCTTCTGTTGTACAGAGGGTGGTTATGAGTCAGAACCAACTCAGTGGCACCTAACACACAACACAGAGTTAAAGACAAATGTGCAAAGAACAAAAATTCAAGATAGACTCTAAGTCTACACCATAAATACAAACAAGACATTGTGGGGATTCAGGAAGGTCTATATTAAGTTAAGGACATATAACAAGTCTTGATGAAGGTAGTACTGGAAATTTTGAAGAAATACTTAAGGTTTTTATATGGAATGTGGGTGGATTGGGCAGTAAAATGGAAAAGATACTCTGGTTAGTAGAAGGAGTATAAGCAAAAATACAGAGGCACAAGGTTAGAACTCTAGGAACAGTGTATAGTTAACAGTGAGTATACTGACAGTGGAACTGGGATATCAGTGGAAACAAGATCCCCATGACAGTCAGGAATATTGGAATCCTGCCTTTGTTTACCCCTACCCCTCCTGACAAGATCCTCAAGAAAGAAGCTCAGGAAACAATAGCAAAACACATTACATTAACACGTTGTTGTTGTTGGCTGCCATCAAGTTGACAACAAAACAAAAAGCTGCTCTGTCCCGTGCCATCCTCACAATCACTAGTATGAATCTCTGGTATGTTGTAAGTCCATCATTGTAGCTATTGTGAGACCCTTTATTTCACGTTATTAGACTCTAACTCCAATACTGGACTCTAGTATGCAATGCAATACCAACTGTCTGTGCTAGGTTGGTGCAAATGGCCTTGAACCAAGGGATCACCAAGTTCTATTTTTGTTGTTTTCCTATCAGCCCACACCCAAGCCCCAGAACAAAAGCCACATCCAACATTAGCAAAAGCAACAGAGCCAGGGAAACAGAGGAAGAGGGAAAGCGAGAGGGAGTGCTAAAGAGAAAAAATAATCAGAGCCTTGATGTCAATTTGCAGTTAGAAAACTCAAGCACGTAAATTAAAAAACATTTATCAAAGAGATGACAACTTTATCACTGGCAGATTGAACTGAAATTTTGGGGAAATTTCACGATTTTAAGATTACTTTCCCATGCACTAAATGGTACATACCTGCAAATCATTTTCTTTTTCTTTTGATTTAATCCAAGTTTTGCCTTGAGTTTGTGGATCTATCAGGAGTGGGTACCTGGTAGCCTTTGTCACAATAATGCCATTCTGAATTGAGAGGTCATCTCCTGGCAATCCCTGCAGCCCCCACTCACCAATCTGAATGACAGGAAAGGGATACGGCCATTGAAAGGAGAACAACAATGCTTCTACTAGTAATCAAAAGTATCACATTTTAAAAGAATTTAAAAATTGGATGCCTTTATTTTTCTTTGAAACAATGCAACTGGGAAAAAAACAAACAAGCTTGTGAATGTGAACCGAGTCATATTAACTTTAAAAAACAAATTATGATCTAATGAATCCTTTCCTTAATAACCCAAGACTAGGGTTAGCCCTTTGCATTGCATTCTCATACTTACGGGGAAATGTTGTAAAGTGATTGCTTACTGAACCTGATTTGGAGATTTCAGTGGCTGAACATTTAGAGAACACGGGGGCTTAAAATGTGGTGGGACTGAGTAGGTGGGGGGATCCAGATTGGCTGGATTTAGTGGAGTAATGACTATAATGAGACGTCAGAGAACAAGATAAACTCCAAGGAGAAGCCCTGAAACTCCCCTTCCTGCCTTTTGGCTCTGCTTATATGGGGTAAGGGTGACTGCAGAGCTAAAGGCAAAGAAATTAGATTACATGAGACATTAGATTGGCAGGAGCTCATCAATGAAATTTTTGTGAACATTTCCTCCTCCAAATTAACATTGGATTGCCAGCCTCCCTCCATGTGATCAATAAAATCACCCGATATCCAAGAAGCCAACCAGCCTCCACCTTCATTAAATTACCCCAGGACCTCCAAAGGCCATAATTAATAAAGAATACCCTAGCCCACTTTGCTTCACCAGGGTCCAGTACATCTCTCATACAAAATCTATTCCCTGTAAGAGACAGATTCAACATTGTTTGAATTGTAAAAGACTGGTTTCTTAATTTTTAAGTACAGATAACATGAAATTAATAGCTTGGCATCCCTATGGAAGCAGCAACTGGGGAGCATATTTACAAATCAGGCAAGCAGCTCATAAATACAAATTGCCTGGATTTATTTCCATGTGAGCTCCGTAAGATATACCGAAAATTGATAGTGCCATCCAGTGCCCAGCAAGAAAGGTTAGTATAGTGCAGATTACTCAGTGATGCCAGAACATGCTACTGAACACTAAAAAAGATGAGGAATGATCAAAATCAGGTTAACACTGGCACTTCTGACCTAGATAATGCCTACATTTGCCTAAAATGTTTGAAACAAAGTGAGACTTCATAGGAGTGGTGAACGTAATGGAGGGTTATAAAAAGAGCTCAGTAATAGCAAGGCCGTATCTCACAAGTGCTGTTTTAGTTCACAGCAGTGTGACTAGTTTTACTTTGAAAATGTAAAGGTACTTGTATACCACAAAGAAAATTCTTCTTCTTCTTCTTTTTTTTTTGGTAAATCAAGCATTTTCAAAACAATCTTCTTGATTAAACGAAAAAAAATGTGTAACTTGATTTCTTGGTAAGAAATAAAATGAGACTGAAATTCAGATAATATTGTTAGGAAACTAATACTTACTGTTGGAGGATCCACCAACATTGAAATGATGTTCAAATTTTCAGTGAAAGGAATTCTCCGCGCTCTCAACTCTGTCTCCCACTGATCTTTAAGCAAAAGATTCCTAAATATCTGATTGAAAGGACCGAGGTAGGAAAGGAATCCAGTGCACAGCAGAATATCACCTACAAGTCTGTCAAGAAAAAAAAAAACACAAGCCCCCTCCCCAAAGTGAGACTCGGGACACACGTTTGAAGCTATTCCATTAAGCAGTTTGAAAGGCCACAGTGCAGTTTTGTTTTGTTATGGGGAGAAAACCTTGTTTGCTCCCTGCTTGATACTTTGTAATCAGACATGGAAAGACCTAAAGCAAAAGGGAGCCCAAAACCCCAAAAGAGGATAGAACTGGGAACATTTGGGGTGAGTCAGGGAACAAGGAAGAAGGCTCTCTACTAAAGCCTACAAGTTCAGAGTCTTGACTCCTAGTGGGAAATTATCGTCTTCTCATCCGTGCCCTCCCTGGCCCTGTTCAGATTCAGTCTTAGTGTTTAAAAATTGTGTTTAAATTGTGCTGTGAAATCTACTATGAGTTCATAAGAAAAATGGATCTAAATGAAGAGTCTTAACTAGCTTATTAACCATGATGAAACAAAGTCCCAATAAGACTAACTTTATCCCGCCTTGCCCATTCTGCTACTCTTCTCTTCTCCCCCTCTTTTAAGTTTTCTGAGGACACCAACGGACACCACACACCAACACAAGATACTCTTGTATTAAGAACAAACCACTGATCCACACTACCAAAAATCACTGAAGGGAAGAGCAGAGAACTGGAACAAGTATTTAGATTGCTGTGGAGAAGCAAAACAACATCAGAAGCATCCGTATACTGGACACCCACACTGCTGAACCAAAACTGAGATTAGAAAATATTTCAGGACATTTTATTCACTCTGTTTTACTGAGAGTGCGTGGTTTAAGCTGTAAGCACTTTCTTGAGTGTAAGCAGTTTCTTAGAGGATGGGAGTCACAGATGGGTATGTGGACATGAAGGAGAAAAGCAAGTCATCCTGGAAATGGATTTTTTGTTCTCTAATGTCACAAAGAGGTGGCATTTGGAGTGATGACTAAGAAGGAGAGCTAGTATAATGAAGACCAGAATTTGTACCTATTAATCTGAGCTTTGAACTCTTTACTTTGCTGAGTCCACCGGACTTTTTCTCCACTCAGTCCATCGATGAGAGTGGAAGCTGCCTGCATCTTTTTCCGGCACATGTCGGCATCATTAAGCAAATCCTATATTCATAAAGGGAGAATGCCTCAAAGAACTCTCCTGAATGCTTAATAAAGCATCTATTATGTTCACACATAAAAATACACAAAGAAGTATCTGAATTTTCAAAACAAATATAATTTAAAAATACAGTGTAAAACTTTACATATTAAATTCTGATAATTCATTGACTTACATCATAATATAGTTATTTTTGCCTTACGAAATCTCAAGAAAAGCAATTTTGTATGAGATAACCCATAGAGCATAAATTAAAATAATATTTCTTTAAATATTTTCAAAAGTGAATCAAATAAAAAAAATTCACAACTTTAAGTCTTGGACTTAATGATAATCCTGAGTTCTCTGCAGTTTACAGAGCATTTTTTTCCCCCAGAAAAAAACCTCACAATTAGTGGTGTGTAGGACTCAGTTTGTACCAGCTCACAAGAACCAAATGTTACATTTTCAGAAAATATGTGAGCTAGTTGTTAAACATAGCCCTGGTGGTGCAGTGGTAAAGAGACTGGCTGCTAACCAAAAGGTTAGGAGTTGGAATCCACCAGTGGCTCCTTGGAAACCCTATGGGGCAGTTCTACTCTGTCCTATAGGGTTGCTATGAGTTGGAATCTACCTGACCGCAATGGGACTGTTAAAAATTAAATCATATAAACTTATACTTAAGCAAATTATATTTTTAAAAAGGTAATAAAAACTCAAAACTCATCACTTCCTAAATATTTACTACATTGTACTATTATCTATGCTGTTGGGGATATTTAAATCCATTGTACTCCTATGGTGACTATATTCAGGCTTTTTCTGTAATGAATTCTGCTGAGCATCTTTTTCCAACTTTGTGTTCATCACACTGATAGCTTGAAATCAGCAGTGGTGGGAATATTTACACCACAGAAAGCAGCAAACACTATAAATCAAGGCGCGCCCCCACCCTGAGCCAGTTTTTGAACATTTACCAGCCCACCATGGTTGATAGCCTACCCTGTAAGGTAGTATATTTACTACCCAGCACTGTAGAGTCGGTTCGGACTCATAGTGACCCTATAGGACAGAGTAGATATGCCCCGTAGGGTTTCCAAGGCTGTAAATCTCTATGGAAGGAGACTGTCACATCTTTCTCCCACGGAATGGCTGGTGGGTTCGAACTGACGACCTTTTGGTTAGCAGCTGAGTGCTTTAACCACTGCACCACCAGGGTTCCTAAGGTAGTATTAGGATCCCCATTTTACAGATGAAGTTGTCACTTGCCCTAAATTGCATAATTAACAACTGGTTGAGCTGGATGTCAAATCCAGTTTTTAAACTTTAAAATCAGCAGTTTTCATTTTATATCACATCTTTTACAGATACATAAATATTAAAAACACAAAAAAGAATTTTGGAGTGCCAAAGATCCAAAATAGGTAGCTAACAGCACTCAGGTATATCTTGTTTCATCATAAACATTTGCCTGGTTTCTAAATACAACACATACTTCTGTAAAATTTTCATTACATCGCTTTGGTGATTTTATATATTTAATCTCACCATTTTCTCATTCATTGCTGCATCAAATTTTGCTTGTACTTTATCCAACTCGGCTTGCTTCTCATCCAGCAGGGCCTGTGCCTTCCCTAATTCAGCATTAGCAACTGATAAACGGCCCTCCTGCTTTGCCAGGTTAGCCTTAAAAGGAAGAAGAAGTGGTTAGTGTAGAACTGAATTAGCGCTACAAAACATTCATGTGATTCTAATTGGCAAATGGTAACAAAATTACATAATTTTTCCATTAGATGGTACATTGGAAGACATCTGTTTCAGAGTTTTCAGCTAGAGAAGCAGAGGGTCTTTGAGATATTTCGCTGATTTTTTTTTCCTTTTATTATTAATGTACTTACATGTTTAATATAGAAAACATGGAAAATACAATAATGCATATGGAGAAAAAAAATCACCCATGATGCTACCCAGAGATAACCTGTGAATATTTTGTTAAGTTAACTGATACTCTTATTTTTTACTGACTGTATTAATATATTTTACCACATACTTAAAAATTCTTCATGAACATTAGTTTTATGACTTCATGATATTCCATGACTTAGATGTATCATAATTTAAGTAACTTTCCCCCTACTTTCAGACATTCATTTTTTCCCACATTTTTAATTATTATATTTTTATTATTGTATTTTATTTTTAATTGTTATAAATGACGCTCTGATAAATACCGTTGGGTTTGTAATTGGAACAGTAATTTTCATTTCTTTCTAAGCCCTACAGCATGGTAATTATCTGTTTCTTGTAAATTTAATATAATTAATCAGTAATCTAGACCCAGAGCCTTCTGGAGTAGTTACTTTTGATAACTTTCTCAGTATTTGATTGATTTGAATTTAGTCCCTTTTCCCAGAAAAATTTTATTTCATGTAGATTTCCTAATGCATTTACATACATCTGCACAAATTTTTGTTTTAATTATTTAAATCTACACATCTGTGACTATATGGATTATATGGAAAGTCTTACTATTCTCATTTGTTTTTCAGTGTTTTTTTCTTGATTAGATTTTCCAGGAGCATATCTCTTGTATTTTGTCTTTGCAAAGCACCAGTTCTTAGATTTACTCATTAGTTCTGCTTTTCTTGTCTCTAATTTTTAATGTTATTTTTATTAGCTCTCTTTTGCTTTCCTTAAATTTTGTATGTATGCGTGCTTATGAGTACGTGAATGTACTATTTTGTCCACATCACGAAAATTTTGATAACTAGATTATTTTCATAATTTTCTAAACAGAAGTGGCTCTGGCTTTTTTTTTTTTTAATGTAAACTTCCTCATTTTATTGCATTATGATCAGAGAATGAGGTGCCAGCAACTTGTGCTTTTGAGAATTTAAGCAAGGTTTTCTTTTAACTTTGAATAGGATCAATTTTTATCAATGTTTCTCAGATACTAGAAATAATTTCATATTCTTTGTTTATACTGAAGGAAGTTCAATATAGCTATTCAACGTTAATAATAATATGGTATAAAATCTCTATATATTTATTAGTTTATGCCTACTCAGGACTGGCTACATAATTTGTTGGCCCAGTGCAAAATGAAAATGTGCAACCCTGTTATGGGTTCATTTGTGTCCCCCAAAAAAGATATGTTGAAGTCTTAACCTCTCGTACCTGTGAATATGACCTTGTTTGGAAATAGGGTCTTTGAAGATGTTACCAACTAACATGAGGTCCTAATGCAGTAGGGTGGGTCCTAATCCAATATGAGTGGTGTGCTTATAAAAGAGAAGAGATGCAAACAGACCCACAGGGAAGATGGCCAGGCGAGATCAGAGTTATCTACAAGCCAAGGAACACCAAGGATCACTGGCCGTCACCGGAAGCTGGCAGAGAGGCACGAACAGTTTCTCAGAGCCCTCAGAAGAAACTGACCAAGCAGCTGCCCTGATTTCAGACTCCTAGCCTCCAGAACTGTAAGGCAATACATTCAGTTCTCATAAGCCAACCAGTCTGCTGTACATTGTTAGGGTAGCCCCAGGAAATGAACACAGGCTCCTCATTAAAGAGGGCAAAGGCAGAGCATTAAACCAAGCAGAGGCCTTTCTTAGCACAGGGCCACATGTACACAGGTCGCACACCCATATAGCAGGCTCTATGCCTACTCCATCTGTCATAGATGAATAGCGTGTGCCAGGGTCACAAATTATAATATCTGTTAATTTCTACTTAGCATAGTAAGTAATTGATTTTACTTTATGTAATTTGATACTATTTTACTGATTGCATGAAGCATTGTTGCAATTAAATCTTCACTGTGTATCATAATTTTTATCAAGAAAAAGTAACTCTGCTCCCATAAATGGTTTTTTTCTTATTTCTACATTTATAGTAACACTGTTCCCTTGGTATCTTTTTATGTGGGTGTATCTGCTATCTTTTCCCATCCTTCCCCTTTGCTAAAATTTTCTTACTTTGAATTTATTTTTAATTTTTCTTAAAGTTACATGTGCACAGAGTTTAAAGAGGCAGTCATTTCTATAAGGATTATTATGAAAAACAGTAATCCTCTGCCCACACACTCACCATTTTCCAGTCCACAAAGCAACCACTTTAAATTCTTTTAGCTTTTGGTTGGCAGAGGGGAGAAAAGAAGTTGAGAGTAATGTGTATCTAGAGGTATATTTTGTGAATCCTTGCATCCCTAAGAATGTCTTTCTGTTCCCTCAGACAGGAAGGACAGCTTGACCCAGTATACAGATGGTTGGGTTTTGTGTGTCTGTGTGTGTGTCTGTGTGTGTGTGTGTGTGTGTTTACCACCTAAGTTGCGCCCTTGAAAATGTCTTTCTGTTCCCTCATACATGAAAGGCAGCCTGAATTCTTGTTATTGAATAACTGTACTACAGCAATTTTCCTCTCAAAACTCTGCATATGTTTTTCCATTATCTTCCAGCATTTATGGTTGTGGGAAGCCTGCAACATTCTGATTTCTTTTGTAAGCAACTGTTGCTTGATTGTTCATTTCTTAGATGCATATAAGGTTCCCTTTCTAAAAATCTCTAAGACTTAAAACATTTCTAGGATTTATCTGTTTTTATAAATTTTGTTTGGAATACAGTAATAAAACTCAGTCTCCAAACCCAATGCTCAAACTTTTAAGAAATGGCAAGTTTTCTTTCATGATAGCTTGATAATTATTTCCAATAAGTTAATTTCCTGTTTAAGTTAAAGAGCTGGCTTCAGTTACTTGTCTGTGATGCCAAAAAATACATAAAGGATGTAAAAGAAATGAGAAACTGTGAGAAGACATACATAAAAAGAAAAAATTGGTAACAAGGACATATACCTTTATTAATCTAAATTATGCTTTGTCTTTTAATAGTAGTAATACTGATGATTGATTCTTTAAACATTGGTTTATGGAGAAATGAAGGAAAATGTTTACCTTCAGGGGCAACACTTCCCTATTGATGCCATAAAATGTCGCCATAGCAAGTGTCCAAGACAGCAGACCGGCCACATTCCCACAGACTTTTTTTGCACTTTCGAAGGTGTAGTCATCCATATTAAAATATGGCTGTAGTAACTCAACAGTCTCTTCATTTATGGTATCCTTGGGGAACTGCTGAAGGTTGAACAGGAATCCTGTTGCACTCATCAACTGAAAAATAGCATAACAACTTGTAACTTCGGAGAGAAAATAAATATTTTCTTCCTTAGATTTAGTGTGCATTTCCAAATTGAAGTAACAATTGATTTGCCCTAAACATATAGATCAAGATTATGATGCAGTCAACTTAAGTCTGTAAATTGCAAATTGTCTTCTCGTTTCTGTAGAGAAAGAGCAAAGAAGAAAGCTACATATATTTCCTGTCTAGAGAGTTCATCTAAATACCACCAACCACACAGCCCCCCTCCCCACCTTTTCAAAACTGGGCTAGGTTGATACCAAGACCAGCCACTAGTTCTGAACAGACTTCATAAAAGGAAGGCATTCAGCTTTAAAATCTATCCTTACTTAGATTTTGGGAGATGCAGTTTCTGATAAGCTCTTAGATACACAATAATCAATTATTGTCTGTCAGCTTGTCTGGTCTATACTGAGTGTCCAGGACTGGGGACACGTGATGCGCCTCATAGGGCTTACAAAGATAGATTCTACTTACTTTTAATGATTCTCCCCAGGATGGCTTGCAGCAAGGTTTTTCTGGATCCATAGTAACCGGGTCAATTTTCTTTTGAAACAGTAACAGAACGCAGTCCATGATCCTCATAATAAGGTGTGGGGGTTTTGCAAGTTTTCTGACCGTGGCAATATCATTTGGTTTGATTGTCTGTATTGGGGGTTTGGAATCAATACATATTTTGTTCAGTAATATTAATAGTCATGTGGAGATCTAATACTTTCAAATAATTAAGGTAGAAAACTTAAAAACTTAGTCTCCCTCCAATCTCTGGCATTATCTCCTCAAAGTTCTGAATTCTAAGATTTTTGCGTAATGGCTCTTTCACTGTTATTTTGAGATTTCTGTTAGTTTTTGTTCTTTTTTTCCCCCCAGTTGCTCCTAACTAACTACTTTGGAACATCACTACCATTCACTTCTCACCACCCCACACTCTCCTGAGGAGGGCAGAGAAGACACAATTACCCTAAATGAGGATACCTGCTATGATAGAAGCCTAGGGGTGATAGGAAAAGAGGAGGGCCCAGAAGAAGTACTGAAAACATTCTGGAGGAGGTAAGGAGTGAGCCCAGTCTTGAAGAATGACTCTTATTAAGCAATGAAGGTTAGGAAAGGCATTCCTGGCAGAGGGAGAGGCACATTTAAACGTGTGCCCATGATCCTTCCAAAAGCCTACATAGGTATTTCTGTATGTTAGGGCAGAATGTCAAGAGATGAAGTTCACGGAGTAGACAGAAGCCAGGTCAGCAGCAGCACTGGTATTTCTTGAGCACATTCTGTGTGCCCAATATATTGTATTCATTGCTTTTAGCTACATTGATCCCTCAAGAATCCATGGGGAATTTAATCCCCACGGAAACCCATGAAAGTTAAGTAAATTTACTCCAGATCATGTATCTAAGAAGTGGTTGTCATGAGAGGAAAACGCGGATCTGTCTGTCTCCAAAGCAGCAGTGGATGGCTGGCTCAGGACTTGATCCTGAGAGCAGTGAGGAACCACAAGTGGATTTTAAGAATCAAGGGTGGCATAATGTGGATGGGATGCTGGAGGATCCCAGAAGGCTCTGTATATAATCTCAGTCCCTCATGCTATAGTTTAAGCCATTAATCGCCAGCCTTATGTCTCAGTTCTCATGGAAGGCTGATTTATGGAATGAAAATAATAAGTTTACAGGAAGGAAAAGTCTTTAAAAAATTAAAACATAGAAAAGTAAAGCAATGGAAACATTTGTTTGCACACTCAGAGATTATAAATCACATTAAGAATCCAATTCTGTTTTCTGAATACAAAAATTCCATAGTTAACGTATTGTAAGGAAACATGGCACCCGCTAGGACTTGTCTTGGGAGGGATAACAATGCACTGCTCACATTCAGGGCTGCTTCTGCCTCTTCCAAAGCAGGTTTAGCTGCCTCGAGTTTGGTCTCAGCTTTTACTTTTTCGGTATCAATTTCATCCACAATTTTCTGGGCTTTGTCTTTTACCTCCTGTACTTCATTTTTCACCTTAGCCGAAGCCTGTGCACTTACTGTGACTTCTGCTAATACCTGTTAAATTGAGGAAACAGATGAGAGCAAACTGTAAGCAAAATTCACAGATCTATATTAGATATTTCATATTTAACATAATACAAAGCATGAATAAGTGCAAATTTAGTCTCCAGCTAAGTTGCCTGTATTTCAAGGGTTTTAAAAGTAATTCCTCTGAGCAGTTCCTTGCAGTCTTCTATTTTCTAAGCTTTTCTCAAGCTTAGCATATATAAAGAAATATTTCAAGCTTTCAGGAAAATGGCATTTCCAATATACGCAATTTCTGGAGAATTAGGAACAGTTCAAGTAAGTATAATAGAATACTGTCGGAAACCATAGGAAACCCACAGCAATAACAATAAAAAATAGCTAATTTAGTTGAGTGCTTACCCTATGCCAGCACTGTGCTAAGCACCTTCCCTATGTTATATCTCAGTCAATCCATTAACTGGGTAAGGGTCATGATCTAATATGTATTCTTAACTGACTCTCAGGGAGTGGAATATGAGAACAATCTAATACTGGTAGGTGATAGATAAGGAGCAGCACATATGTATCACTAGCACCTTGACAGGAGTATATATACACCAGTAGTCCCCAGCTTAACAGTGTATTCGAGTTACAATGAACCACACTTACAACCATAGGTTTATTTATTTATTTATTTGGTACATCTTATCATTATTAATGTGTACTACATACAATGTTGCAGCATGTAATTTGCTGATGTCATCACATCTGTAAGTTTGTATGTAATATTTCCAATCCTCAAAGATAAATAAAGATTGGATTTATAAAGATACTGATAATAAAAAGCAATAATAATGAAAACTAAAAATAATAATAACGTATTCAGCTTATGTCAGAACCAACTTATGATGGAGTTTTCAGAAGAAAACCCCGTCATAAGTCACAGGTTACCTGTTTATACCTGTATATATGTATATATCCCCACTCCTCACTTACTGATATGGTTAGATTCCAAAGACCAAGTCCTTAGAACTGCCAATTACATCGTTACATAACTGCCAAATCACTGAGAATCACGACCCAGCCAAGTTGGCACATAACCTTAACCATCACAGCCAGTGTTACTCTCGACTCACACCTCGGCATCTGTTACTGCCAGACATATGTCATTAATGTGTAAAACAGTCAGGTAGTAAATTTTTTACTATTGTTGTAAATGTGAAATGTCAGATAATGAGATAGTCGATAAGTGAGGAGTGGGTGTATACGTGTGTGTATATATGTATTTTTTTCTTTTTTTATTCCACTAACTCATCCTCTTATCTTTTCTCTCCTTTACACAAACTATAGATGATGCTTGGGCCACCCTAAATCTGGAGCAAAGAGAAGACCCAATACAACTTATAGTCAAGCAAAAATTGCATAAGGAAGCCTAGGGGACAGTGAGTTGAAAATAGTGGTGATGGAATAATTTGGAAAAGGATAGTGTGAATAGCAGCACAACTGGAAGAATGTAATCGATGTCACTGAATTGTACATGTAGAAACTTTTGAAATGGTGTATCTTTGGCTATGTATATTTTCACAAAAAAAAAAAAAAAAAAGGTCCTCCAAGGTCGAGAAGGGAGAGGGGTTGTTAACCAATGTCATAAACAATATGTGGTACTGACTGTTTAATGAGAACTATTTGTTCTGTAAACCTTCATCTAAAGTACAATAAAAAAAAAATTTTTTAAAGTCTTCCAATAAAAAACTGCATAAACAAAGGAGAGAGAACAGAGTAAGAAAAGAAAGAATAGCCTTAGACCAAGTAGAACGTATAATAGCTATGACTTAGTATAAGTTAAACAAAAATATTTAACGGTCTTTGAATAGTCTCTTAACCACAAACTGTCCGCAAGCCCTGTTTATTTTTTTAATAGCATTTTGAAATAATGTTTTTTTTAATATGAAAAAATATTCATCATCTCTAGTCATAAAATAAATACAAACTCACTTCATCTGCTTTTACAGAAGCCACTGCCAATTCCTTCTCCTTCACTGCAAGATCCTGAGAGAGTTTAGCAACGGATTCACTTGCCTCCATTAGCTTATCAAGACCTTAGAAAATATGATAATCAGGTAGTTTACAAATACACACTCTTGCTGAGTATATGAAGATACACCATATAAGTAAATACTACAACAAACACAAGATAATTCTTTATGAACAAGAGCTTTAAAAATATACATGTCTTAGGTGCAACAATACTGACCATATTTCTCAGAGTTTCAACAGAGGGTGCAGTAAGTAGCTCTGATTGAAGAATATTATCTAGCTGCTTTTAACGGAAAATCACCATGGTATGTTGTATAAGATTATTTTAGCCAGGAAATTTACTGGACAAATGTATTATCACCTTGACTTTGTAAACAGTTTCTATCATTTTTTTGCCTTTGAATTGTATTGCAGCTGAGGTGGCAATGAGGCAGATAACGTATTAACATTTTTTTGTAGTTCTCTTTGCTATAAAAATTAAAACGTGTAACTGACTCTGTAATTTTTGGTATTATAGAGCAAAATAATTCGTTAACTGAATTTCTCATATTCCAACTGGATTCTAGACAGTGAGAGGTATTGGCAAATGTTCATGTCTCTGGGAGAGAAAAGAAACATCTGGGTCTCTGGGGGGAAGAAGCACGGATTTGTATGTCTGCCAATTTCCACGGTGTAAATACTCCCACTACGGCTGATGTCAAGCTACCAAGAGATTCTCAGATGGACACTACTATATAATATTTCCACCATACAGACATAATAGATACAAATCACCTGGAGAACATTAATAATAGTAAGATGTAGTAAAAAAATAGAGAAGTGATGAGTTTTGAGTATTTATCACACTTATTTTTAATATAATTTATTTAATTGTAAGTTTATATGATGCAATTTTTTTTAAGGCCGTGTTTAACAACCAGCTCATAAAATTCCTAAAAATTTAACTGGCACTCATGAGCCAGTACAAGCCAGCTTCAGCACATCAATAGTTTTAGAGCATCACTTAGAAAAGCTGCAAGAAGGTGGGCCATGAGAAAAACAACAGAAAAAGCTTTCTTTCACAACATTTCTATCATCACTATAACTTCACAGACCCTGGAGTTAGTTACACTACATGAGCAAGTGATGTGTAGGCAAAGTAAAAAGAAAGCACTAAAGTGTGTTTTCCACCACCTGTGTATCAGTTTGTCTTAGTGTGGTGGCTTGAGTGTTGCTATGATGCTAGAAACTATGCCACTAGTATTTCAAATACCAGCGGGGTCATGCATGGTGGACAGGTTTCAGTGGAGCTTCCAGTCATAGCTTTTAGTCTTAGCTTCCAAACTACAACAGACTAGGAAGAAAGGCCTGGCCATCTACTTTCAAAAATTAGCCAACAAAAACTTCATTGATCACAACAGAATATTGTCCAATATAGTGCTGAAAGATGAGCCCCCTAGGTTGGAAGGCACTATACAATAACCACAACAATGGATTCAGACATACCAACAATCATAAAGATGGCACAGGACCAGGTAATATTTAGTTCTGTTATATATAAGATTGCTGTGCATCAGAGCCAATCTGATGGCAACTAATAACAACAAAATGCATTTTGGATCATTGGGGCTACATGCTTTTTGGACATATAATCTGTTCAATTTATACTTTGCCTGGGTATCTACTTCTGAAAAAGCCAGTGAAAACCCTATGGATCACAGTGGTCTGATCCGCAACTAATTATAGGGATGGGATGGCGCAGGACCAGGCAGTGTGTCTTTCTGTTGTGCATGGGTTGCCATGAGCTGGGGTCCAACTTGATGAGAGCTGGCAACAACAACAACATGGCAAATCAAGGAAAATCATACTGAGATCAAAAACTGTAAGGTGACTTTTCCCCTATCTCTGAGCAGTGGCTCCGTGACTATGCTGACTCACTGCCCAACAGAGCTGAAAGAGCTGAGAGAAATGGTTCTAGAGAAAAAACAGGCACCTCGGTTTACATTTCCTTCTGCCCAGAGTTTCTTGACAGGTTAGAAGGTCCTTAGGGGCGTCCCTCAAAATTATCCAAATACAAAATTAGTATTTTGTTATCAAACAGAACAATATCCTCCAACAAAATATTAGGATCGCTATCAAACAAACCCCCTGAAATAAACTGCGTTCTTACCAATATTCATACGTTCAGCTTGTCCATCAATATATTTCACCTTTTCAGTATAAATGTTTTTATAACCATTTATAAATGAGAGATATGACTTTGGGGTCACGTGGGCTCTTCGGCGGTATCTGAAAATAGAACATAGAAGCTTTCTTCGTAGCTATCATTTTGGTGTACCCCCAAAACATGTCAATACAGACGTTGTTCTTGTTGTAAAATCAGTGTAGTCCTGTAGATTGATTCACTAGCAAGAGGACAGGAATTATGACTGGCTTTCCTAGCTGTGAGGTGGAAACAGAACTAAATCCCTGTCTGACCGGGTTTAGGGTTTTTGACTTGATTCTCATCATGTCTCTGGACTTCTATTTCCTCATCTGGAAAATTGAGGAGAATCTCTGCCCTACACCTCACAGAATTTTGTGAGTATCAAGTAAGGTAACATGTGAACATGCTTTGTTAACTTTAAATTGTGCTGTGATCCATTTTCATACATCTGATACAGAGGCGAAAACAAGTCTCTCCCCCGGGTCACTGGCTCTTCCTTGAAGTCAAGACAGTCACACTTGATTCAAATGCTCTAATCCACTATGAGCTTCACTATAGGAATTAGACTTAACCATGGAAATAAATTTTAAAAATAATTTTATAGAGAAGAAACTCAGGGGGCGGGGCCAAGATGGTGGAGTACTCAGATGCTTCTGGTGGACCGTCTTACAGAAAAGACCCAAAAAAAACCAAGTGAATTGATTATATATGACAATCTAGGAGCCCTGAACATCAAAGGCAAAGTTGAGGAACCGGACTGAGTGGCAAGGGGAGGGAGAGACGGTTTGAAAGCAGCAAGGAGTTGCCAGACCTGACCCAGTGAGAGCCTGAGCCATTCAGGCCTGATCAGCTCATGGGTGAGTGGTGAGGCAGGCAAGCAGTGGTGCTCAGGAGGAGTTTTCCACACCAGAAGAGAACCAGCAGCAGAGAGTCTACTCGGCCACCCAGAACCAGTGAGAAGCAGCCATTGATCAGTGAAAGATAAGTACCAGTGTCCAGCCTAATGCACAGATCAAAAACACTCACCTTAGGGAAAAACCTCTCTCCCATTTACCTCCCTGCTCCCTGCTCTGCACTGTGTCCTGGACTGGCTTCAGCAATTGCCAAGTCCCTTGGGCCAGAAGTAGGACCCTGAGCCATTCTCCTGGCCTCAGAGAGTGAACAAACTAACAAACGGGAAATCATAAACTGTCAGATCCCCTAAGCCAGCAACTCAGGGTAGGCACAGCTCCTTTGCCTAGGCACAGGCATAAGAGATGCACGGACTTTGAGTGCCTTTTCCCCTGCATAGACTTGTGTGGGCCCATGTCAATAGTGTAGGCCCTCAATACTGCAGTACAACAGGGTATTTACCTGAAGTCTAACTTACACTGTTTCAGTTGTGAAGTGGCAGGTTCATGACATTTGACAATGCTCTGTCCATTAAGCAGGGTCTTCAGTCTTCACCTACCCACATCAGGGGCCTGAGGACTGGTGGCTCTACCCATGCCACCTACTCACCTGTGATAGGGGCCCAAGAATAAGAGGTGCCCCCCAATCCTTACAGCCAACAGCAATGGGTGCTTATATTTTGCCTGCAAAATCCACCCACCTAAGTGCTATAGGGAACAGGGACATGCCTTCCTCCTGGACACTTGGGGGTGGCTGTCAGGCCCCTGCCTTGCTCAGAGTGTGCCCCCCCAGCTACAGCCAGATGCCTGTGCCTACACCAATCACCTATGCCTGTCTAGGACTGTAGGCGAGAGCCTGCAACACACACTTGGTGGATATCTACTGGAGCCCTTGAGCTGAATCCATACAGGAGGAGTGGGTGGACTTCTGAGCTCACATACCTAGTAACAGATCTAACCACCTGGTGACAGGACATTAGAGCTTCAAAGGTGTCAATAATCAAACTAGCTAACATGAGCACCCTATTTGGGCAGATCAAAACAAAACAAGAAGCTAGGACACAGTAAGCAAACATAAAATAAATAAACGTAATAACTTATTGATGGTTTGGAGACACCAGTCAATATAAAATCACATAAAAAGGCAGTCCATGATGGCTTCAGCTAGCTCCCAAAATAAAGAATCTAGAAGTTTTCCAGAGGAGGAAAATTTATTGGAATTACCAGAGGCAGAATACAAAAGATTAATATACAGAACTCTTCAAGAGATTAGGAAGGAAATTAAGCAAAATGCAGAACACGCAATACAGGAAATTAAAAAGGTTAGAGAAGAGCACAAAGACAAACTTAACAGGCTGAAAGAATCCACAGAGAGGCAGCAATCAGAAATCCAGAAGATTAACAATAAAATTTCAGAATTAGACAACTCAATAGAAAGTCATAGGAGCAGAATTGAGGCAATGGAAGTCAGAATTAGTGAGATTGAAGATAAAGCACTTGACACCAACTTATTTGAGGAAAAATCAGATAAAAGGATTTTAAAAATTGAAGAAACCCTAAGAATTATGTGGGATTCTATGAAGAGGAATAACCTGAGACTGACTGGAGTACCAGAACGGGGCGGGGGGTGGGGGTGGATAACAGAAAATACAGAGAGAATTGTTGAAGATTTGTTGGCAGAAAACTTCCCTGATATCATGAAAGATGAGAAGATATCTATCCAAGATGCTCATCAAACCCCACATAAGGTAGATCCTAAAAGAAAGTCACAAAGACATATTATAATCAAACTTGCCAAAACCAAAGATAAAGCGAGAATGTTAAGAGCAGCTAGGGATAAATGAAAAGTCATCCAAAAAGGAGAGTCAATGAGAATAAGCTCAGACTACTCAGCGGAAACCATGTAAGCAAGAAAGCAATGGGATGACATATATAAAGACTTGAATGAAAAAAATTGCCAGCCAAGAATTATATATCCAGCAAAACTGTCTCTCAGATATGATGGCAAAATCAGGGCATTTCCAGATAAACAGAAGTTTAGGGAATCTGCAAAAACCAAACCAAAGTTACAAGAAATACTAAAGGGAGTCCCCCAGTCAGAAAATCAATAACATCAGATAACAACCCAAGACTAGAACACAGGACACAGCAACCAGATATCAACCCAGATATGGAAGTCACAAGAATATAAATCAAAGCTAAAACACTGAAAATAGGGAAACAGATGTCAATATGCAAAAAATGACAGCATCAAAACAAAAAAGAGGGACTTAAAAAAATGTAGACGTAGATTTTTTATAGGGAGAGAAAGTCAAGATGATAAAAAGAAATAAAAGACTGTTTAAACTTAGAAAAATAGGGGTAAATTTAAGATGATCACAAAGGAAACTAACAATCTTACAAGTCAAAATAAAAAACTAAAAAAATATAAAAACTCAGCAAATACAAAATCAACAACAATGAAAAAGATGAAAAGAAAATACATAAGGAAAAACGACTCAGTACAGAAAATTAAGTGGAACAAAGAAACTGTTAACAACACACAAAAAAAGACATCAAAATGACAGCACTAAACTCATACCTATCAATAATTATGCCGAATGTAAAAGGACTAAATGTACCAATAATGAGACAAAGAGTGGCAGACTGGATAAAAAACACAATCCGTCTATATGCTGCCTACAAGAGACACATCTTAGACTTAAAGACACAAACAAGCTGAAACTCAAAGGATGGAAAAAATATATCAAGCAAACAACACACAAAAAAGAGCAGGAGTGGCAACATTAATCTCTGACAAAGTAGACTTTAAAGTAAAATCCACTACAAAGGATAAGGAAGGACACTAATGATTAAAGGGTCAATACACCAAAGGGACATAATAAATATTTACACTCCCAACGACAGGGCTACAAAATACATAAAACAAACTCTAACAGCATTGAAAAGAGAGATAGACAGCTCCACAACAGTAGTAGGGGACTTCAACACATCACTTTTGGTGAAGGACAAAACATCCAGAAACAAGCTTGACAAAGACATGGAAGATCTAAATGCTACAATAAACCAACTTGATCTTATAGACATGTACTGAACACTCCACCCAACAGCAGACAAGAATACTTTCTTTTCCAATGGGCATGGAACATTCTCCATAATGGACCACACACTAGGCCATAAAGCAAGCCTTAACAGAATCCAAAGCACTGAAATATTACAAAGCATCTTTTCTGACTATAAAGCCATAAAAGTAGAAATCAATAACAGAAAAAGCAAGGAAAAAAAAATCAAACACGTGGAAACTGAACACCTTGCTCAAACACTACTGGGTTATAGAAGAAATTAAGGACAGAATAAAGAAATTCTTAGAATCAAATGAGAATGAAAACACACCCTACCAGAAACCTTGAGACACAGCAAAGGCAGTGCTCAGAGGTCAGTTTATAGCAATAAATGCACACATCCAAAAAGAAGAAAGGACCATAATAAAAACATTAACCCTACAACTTGAACAAGTAGAAAGAGAGCAGCAAAAGAAGCCCCTGGGTGCCAGAAAGGAAATAATAAGAATTAGAGCAGAATTAAATGAAGTAGAGAGTAGGAAAAAAAATTGAAAGAGTTAACAAGACCAAAAGCTGGTTCTTTGAAAAGACCAACAAAATTGATAAACCATTGGCCAAACTGACAAAAGAAAAACAGGA
>NW_004444001.1:3822204-3842378 GCF_000243295.1 Trichechus manatus latirostris | reverse complement strand
AGAATTCAACAACATATAAAAAAAAAGTAATTCACCATTATCAAGTGGGATTTATATCAGGTATGCAGGGATGGTTCAACATTAGAAAAAAAAAGCAATGTAATCCATCACATCAACAAAACTAAAGACAAGAACCACATAATCTTATCAATCGATGCAAAAAAGGCATTTGACAAAGTCCAACATCCACTCGTGATAAAAACTCTCAACAAAATAGGAATAGAAGAGAAATTCCTCAATATAACTAAGGGCATTTATACAAAGCCAACAGCCAACATCATCCTAAATGGAAAGACTTTGAAAGCATTCCCCTTGAGAATGAGAACCAGCCAAGGATGCCCTTTATCACTACTCTTATTCGACATTATGCTAGAGGTCCTAGCCAGAGCAATTAGGCTAGAAAAAGAAATACAGGGCATCCAAATTGGTAGGGAAAAAGTCAAAATATCCCTATTTGCAGATGATAAAATCTTACACATGGAAAACCCCAAAGAATCCATAAGAAAACAACTGGAAGTAATAGAAGAGTTCAGCGAAGTATCAGGATACAAGAGAAACATAAAAATCAGTTGGAATCCTTTACACCAACCTCAAAGAGGAAATCACCAAATCAATACTATTTACAATAGCCCCCAAGAAGATAAAATACTCAGGAATAAATCTAACCAGAGACGCAAAAGACCTATACAATAAAAACTACAAGACCCTGCTGCAAGAAACCAAAAGAGACCTGCATAAGTGGAAAAATATACCTTGCTCATGGATAGGAAGACTCAACATTATGAAAATGTCAGTTCTACCCAAAGCGATCTACAGATACAATGCAACCCCAATCCAAATTCCAACGGCATTTTTTAAGGAGATGGAGAAACAAATCACCAACTTCATATGGAAAGGGAAGAGTCCCCGGATAAGTAAAGCATTTCTCAAGAAGAAGAACAGAGACATCCGGGCAACTTGGCGCTATAGGCAGAAGCACAATGCCATCCCTCCACAGCAAAGATCCGAAAAATGAAGTCAAACAGAGAAAACGGCAATCCTGAAACCCTAAGCATCAAATGAAGAGATAAAGAACTCAGCCAAGCACCAAATGGAACAAGAAACTGACAGAGAACAGAGAGTGAGGAGAGCTACATGCAGAGGTCCCCTATCAGCTAATGCAGCACAGATCTGCCATCTTGGACTCCTATCAGAGACCAGCGAACAGGGGGTACCAGAAAGCAGGTTCATGGAGCTTCCAGCAGGAGACAGAACAACCAGTAACTAGCGATATATGCTTTCCCACCCCCCACCTTCTTCACCCCTACTCGGCCTGTTCTGCTTCCTGCGGGCAGTATCTTGGCCGGGAAGCACCACCTTCACCCTGGTGTCGCTTGGATTCCACCTGCCCACACTGATCGGCTCCCTAAGTGCCATTTGTTGGCTGTTGGTGTTGGGTTTTTCCGCTCCTTTTGATTTCTTCCTTACCTCTCACCACCTCCCCCTCCATGCCAGTACCTGGCTCCATGCCCCATCTTTGCTTCTTCCTGAAAGGCTGTGAAATGCCACTCAAATGTGAAACTGCTTCCTGGCCAGTGCTGCCACACTGGTGGGATCCCGGGACATTTTTATTTGTTTTGAATTTTTTTTTGTTTGTTTTCTTTTTCTTTTCTCAAATTGGGAGCCCGTTCTAGGAGGGCAGTGCTGCGCAGCTTGGGACCTACCCCCTCAGTTTGCACAGATGGGCAGAGAGATCCCTGAGGGCATTTCTTTTTTCTTGGTTTTTTGTTTTTTGTTTTTCTTTGGGGGGTTTTCTTGTTCTTTTTTTAAATTTGTTTTGTTTTCTTTTCCCCTTTTTGTCTTTCTTCATTACTCAGTTTCTCGTCTCTCTATGCTTTCCTTCTCTTCCTGTCTCCTGAATACCTTGTGCTGAGTGACACTTCAACCCCTTCTAGTCAGGCCTGGAAGCAACTTCCCCAGACCTCGCAGCACTGGAGGGATCCCTGGCAGCTTTGCTTTTCTTCTTTCTTTCTAATTTTTATTTATTCACTTTTTTCTTTTCTTTTTTTCTTCTTCTTCTTTTTGTTTTTCTCCATTCCATAGTCTCTCATCTCCCCACTCCAATGGCAAGCTCCTCTAACACTCTTTTTTTTTTTTTTTTTTTTGCATAAACAGAATACGAATCATAAGTAACAATGCACAAGCTCCAGAAGAGAGACTAGATAACTGGGAGCTCCTAAAAATCAAACACTTATGCTCATCAAAAGACTTCACCAAAAGAGTCAAAAGACAACCTATGGACTGGGAAAAAATTTTTGGCTATGACAAATCTGATCAGGGTCTAACCTCTAAAATCTACAAGATACTGCAAAACCTCAACAACAAAAAGACAAATAACCCAATTAAAAAATGGGCAAAGGATATGAACAGGCACTTCGCCAAAGAAGATATTCGGGCGGCTAACAGACACATGAAGAAATGCTCACGATCATTAGCCATTAGAGAAATGCAAATCAAAACTACAATGAGATATCATCTCACCCCAACAAGGCTAGCATTAATCCAAAAAACACAAAATGATAAATGCTGGAGAGATTGTGGAGAGACTGGAACACTTACACATTGTTGGTGGGAATGTAAAATGGTACAACCACTTTGGAAATTGATTTGATGCTTCCTTAAAAAGCTAGAAACAGAAGTACCATACGATCCAGCTATCCCGCTCCTTGGAATATATCCTAGAGAAATAAGAGGCATCACACCAATAGATATATGCACACCCATGTTCATTGCAGCACTGTTCACAATAGCAAAAAGATGGAAACAACCTAGTTGCCCATCAATGGACGAATGGATAAACAAATTACGGTACCTCCACACAATGGAATACTACACAACAATAAAGAATAATGATGAAGCCATGAAACATAACATGGAGGAATCTGGAGGAGGACGTTATGCTGAGTGAATTTAGTCAGTCACAGAAGAAAAAATATTGTAGAAGAACTCAAGGAAAGGTTTAAACACAGAAGAAAACATTCTTTGATGGTTATGAGGGTGGGAGGGAGACAGAGTAGCAGGGGTAGGGGTCTGGGGACCATGCTTTCAGGGAACATCTAGGTCAATTGGCAAAACAAAGCTTATTAAGAAAATGTTCTGCATCCTACTTTGGCAAGTGGTGTCTAAGGTCTTAAAAGCTAGCGAGTGGCCATCTAAGATGCATCAAATGGTCCCAACCCACCTGCAGCAAAGGAGAATGAAGAATACCAAAAACATAAGGAAAGTAGTAGCCCAAGAGACAGAAAGGGCCACATTAACCAGAGACTTCATCAGCCTGAGACCAGAAGAACTAGATGGTGCCCGGCTACCACCAATAACTGCCCTGACAGGGAACACAACAGAGAGTCCCGATGGAGCAGGAGAAATGTGGGGTGCGGAACTCAAATTCTAGTAAGAAGACCAGACTTAATGGTCTGACTGAGACTGGAGGAACCCCAGGAAGCATGGTCCCTGGATTCTCTATCAGCCCAAAACTAAAACAATTTCCGAGGCCAACTCTTCAGACACAGTGTGGACTGGACTGTGGGACATAAAGTGATACTCGTGAGGAGTGTGCCTCTTGGCTCAAGTAGATACAAGAGACTAAACAGGCAGCTTCTGTCCGGAGGTAAGATGGGAAGGCAGAGAGGATTAGGAGCTGGTTGAACGGACCTGGGGAATTAGGGGTGGAAAGGGGGAGTGTGCTGTCACAATATGGGGAGAGCAATTAGGGTCACATAACAATGTGTGTATAAATTTCTGTATGGGAGACTACATTGAAATGTAAACTTCATATAAACTACAACAATAAACAAAAAACAAACAAAAAAAGAAACTCAGATGAAAGAAGAGCTCTTCACATACTATGAAGTTATACTACCATTTACATCAATTTTTTTTCACTTTTGAAGTTCTGAAGAACGTTTAACATTTTTGAAGTTTTATGGACTTGGGTATATATGTGATTATCCTTATAGAGTTATATACATGTTACATTGAGAATAAACCTTTACAACTTAAAAGGATATGAAAATTTTAGCAAATACACCAAATTTAAAAAAAAATGAAATAGGCTTTTGAAGTTGTATGAAGGTAAAAATTTATATCCACAGATGACAGTAGCAGGAGGAATTCAAGTTAGGTAGAAAGAAAATCTTCCTAACAGTAAGAATTAATACACACTGATTGACCAAGAGAAGCTAATAGATTATATAAACTTCTTTAAAATAGGTGGCTTTAAGTAAAGGAGAGGGTCCAGGATAGCAAACTTTTGTGATAGGGACCGCCCCAGAAAGTTGATGGAAGAGCTGCCCAGACTCTCCAAGCACAAAAATAGGCATAACCTTTCTAGGGGGCACTGTACCCACTGAAAGGAGTCCCTCTGTGAAGCCCATCCATTAACTTACAGGGAGGAGCTCACTGCTCTGGAGATCAATGTTAACCCACCTTTATCTACACTCATCAGTTTTACACATTGACTATCATGCTTTGGGGGAAAATGGATATTTTTGAACTGTTTACACCGGTTTTCACATAATGAACACCAACACTGTTTTTAGCGAGTGTACTTTCCAACAGTCAATTAAAATTTTGTTTCATAATTATTTGGCATGAAAAACATTGATAAAATTTAAGCAATGCAAATACAAAACCTCAATGTTCCGTTAACATAAGGCAATAAAGAAACTTTAAAACAAGGTACTTTTTTAATGACAATGAATAATACATTTGAATAAGAAACTAATTTGAACCATTTATAATGAATTAGTCCAGGCACTTTCAAAACGAAACTAAGCAAATGAAATAAAGTGACTCATTAAGCATCTGTTACTTTGAGGTCTGGAGGGGAAAATGGTATTTAAGTGTGGACACTAGTTAATTTTTAAATCTCACTGATTTATCATCTTTTCAATGCATAATCACTAGAAGAGTCAAAGCAAGAAAAATCTAAGTGCAGCTGGGACTTAGTACTCAATCACCATGAGGAATACTTTCCTGGGTATGACATTGAATTCCTCTTCAGAGTCAACTTTGAGGCTCTGCAGCTATCAGGCTTATGTCATGCCACTTACCTTTGGAAATAATTTTCACAGTTCTCTGAAACCATGTCATGAAAGAGGCCCATGGTTTCTACGACTTGCTTTTTAGTTTCACTAGAACAGACAATATTGTAGCCTGAAAGGAAATAGGAGGCCACCGCAATCAGAGCCTCCTTCGGCCAGCGACTAAACCAATCCATAGTGCAGCCTGATATCAAACCAGGAAACTTCAAAGAACGGGCACGGAACTTCTCACCAACCTTTGGACGGCAAAGACAGAAAGCATTAGAAACGCAAAGGGGTTATAAATTGGCTAGAGAAAGAACATACACCTATTAGTCTTATGCATTCTGAGGCAGCAGCCCAACATCACAAATTTTTTTTTTAAATCATCTTCTTGGGCTGCATTAACATATAAATTAAGTGTCCAGATGAAAGGAAGCAATATTTCCACTGTCTTCCTTGTCCTAAGACTACATCGGCATTTATTGGGTTTGATTTTAGAGATACTTTTTTAAAAAGGAAATTGAAAAAACCAGAACTCTTCTAGAGAGACCTGACCAGGACAATGAAAAGCCTGGACACTCTGACAAGTGAGAACAGGTGACGGAATAGGAGATATTTGGTCTAAAAGGAAACAGCTTGGGGAGTCTGTAAATGCTTCCTCAAAACATCCAAAAGCTTCATGTGGGCAAGGGATCTGGTTCATTTTACAGGGCAGAATCAAAATCAGAGGGGAAAAGTACAGACAGGCTAAATTCAATTCACTGTAAAAAGAATAAAAAAGAACTTTCTGGCAATTAACTCATTGCCATCTAGTTGATTCCAACACATAGCGACCCTATAGTACAGAGTAGAACTGCCCCATAGGATTTCCAAGGTTGTAATCTTTATGGAAGCAGAGTGCCACATCTTTCTCCCTCGAAGTGGTTGGTGGGTTCAAATCACTGACCTTTCAGTTAGCAGCCAAGCGCTTAACCGATGTGCCACGAGGGCTCCTTTCTGGCAACTAGACTACCTAAAAATTAGGCAGGCTGGCTTGTTAAGTTAGTGGGACCCCTGGAGCAGTGCTATCTAATAGAACTTTCTGTGATGATGGAAATGCTCTACATCTGTTCTTTCTGGGACAATAACCACCAGCCACTTGTGCCTATTGAGCACTTGAAATGAGACTAGTGTGACCGAGGAACTGAATTTGTACTTTTATTTAATTTTAATTAATTAAAATTTAAATAGAAAAATGTAGCTAACAGCTACTATGCTGGACAGCACAGTGAGCTAGAAAGTAACAGAACCTATACCAGAGACACTTTAGATGGTATATCTATATTGGAGGTAGAACTGGACAAGAGTATATTACCAATCAAAAAAACAATCTATAGTTCTAGGTAGTTAATTAAAATTGTAAACTACGTGATAATTTCTAATAATATGCCTATTGTAAGTTATCACCCTTTGGTATGAAAGCTTGGTAAGTGGAGATTGGTGGCAGTGAAATATTAATTATAATTCAATGTTACAAATGTTACCTTCTGAGAAACTTATCTCATCAGAAAAGGTAAACTAAGTGCATTTAAGTTTAAAAAAAAAAAACTTCTACATAGATAGAAATAAAATAAAAACTCACCGGAGAAAAGCAGAGAACAACATGCAAGTTTCTCCTTGCTCTCGAAATGAAATACTCATAGAGATTATCAAAGGTAGGAGGATGGCGAGGCAGCTCCCTTTTCATCACCGATATCAGACCTTGGGTGATTTCATCCATCTCATCCCGTGCAAACAAATTGGAGATCTTTGAGCAACAGACAAGAAACTACATTGAGTTTTAAGAGCTCCTCACAGTCACTTCACTGCCAAGGTCTGGTTCTTTTTTTCCTCACACATCATCTTTTTAAATATTTTCTTTCTGCATTTCCACAGTTAAATCCCTGGTTTGCCAGAAATTACCAAGACTGCCAACTTTCTGTTGAACAGCCTGATCAAGATCAAATTACATTTCCCTTTGCTCCAGATAGCTATCACCAAAAAGCTATCTCCTCCACCACTTCAATTATCTCTTTAAATTGTCCCGTGCTGCTCTCTGTTCTTCGACTCAATCAATCTCCCTAACTCTGGCTCCAAGATACTGAACTAGTTTGTGCACAATTAAGCATCAGTATACACCATTGTTTAGGAAAGAGTTCATACAGCACGTCTGTTCTTTACAAGGGACGTGCTGGCAGGGCTGGCAACTGGCATCTGGGCTGGCATCTGGGAACTTGATTTTTGGAATGTTTCCTCCATTACTAACGGATAAGGTTGTTCCACTGTGCCTAGACTGCATGTACAATGTGATATATAATGAACACCTGCTTTCCTTCTGGGAATCTGGAATTTTGTGAGCTGAAGCTAGACAAGACCACATCAAAACAAAACCAAACCCATGGCCATCGAGTGCTGTAATCTTTACAGAAGCAAGCTGCCACATCTTTCTCCCTCGGAGTGGCTGGGGGGTTCGAACTGCTGACCTTTCAGTTAGCAGCTAACTGCTTAACCGCTGCATCACCAGGGCCCCAATAAAACCGTTGGACTCTGAGTCTCAAACAGGTTTCCCTGGGCAGAAACACAGCACATGTTACTGCCTTTCCTGATGGAAGGAAAACACGCTTTGTATGGTCCCTTTGGAGCGAGCATAGGAAGCCTGCGTATTGATTCCCTCCAGACTCCACTTGATGTATCTTTTTCTTTACTGATAGGGCTGTGTATCCTTATTGTGTTGCAGTAATAAATCTTAGCCATGAATAAACTATACGCTGAGTCTCGTAAGCCCTTCTAACGAAGTACCAAATGTGTGAGTGGTCATGGAAGTGCTGACTCAAGTGGTGTCAGAAGTAGTGACACTTACTGCTTACTGCTACTTATACCTAACATAACTCTTTCAACCATTCTATACTCCTCTCTGTTAGAGGTACGTTATCATTGTTCTTGTTAGCTGGCATTGAGTTGGCCCTTGACTCATGGTGATCCCATTCACAACGGAATGAAACACTGCCCATTCCTGCATCATCCCTATGATCGATGTCAGATAGGATCACTGTGATCCACAGGGTCTTCATTGACTGATTTTTGGAAGTAGATTGCCAGGCTTTTCTTCCTAGTCCATCTTGGTCTGAAAGCTCCACTGAAATCTGTTCAACATCATAGCAACACACAATCCACCACTTACAGATGGTGGCTGCATATGAGGTGCATTGGCCAGGAACTGAACCCAGGTCTACCACACGGAAGATGAGAATTCTACCAGTGAACCAACATAGATACAGATAAATACTATGCTTCTCCTAGGATCAATCTGAAGATTGAAGAGACAAATAAGGAATAATATTTGAAACTGACCAAAGCATCCAAAAAATCTGGAAGTTGGCAACATTAATTTCATAGGAACTTCAAAAAATTTACTAAATCTCATATGTAAATGATTTCTAAAATCAAAAGTATGTGCTAATTGGCCCCGCTTCTGAAGGGTTGCTGCTTTTTCTACTTAAATATGACTTAAAAATTTTTAAATATGCACTTTTTCTCAACTTTGGAGACCTACCTCCCCTGAAGACAGCAAGTTGTTAAGATATTCTAGAAATGCCTCGTCTTTTATTTCATTGTCAGTAAAGATGAAGGTGATGCCTTTTCCATCAGCACCAGCAACTTTGTACAAAAATTTTAAGTCCTCTGTTAGATTACTCACATTATAAGACCTAAAAAGAAAAGTGGTAGGAACTTTAAAATTATAAAATATATAGTCACAATTTATCTCAAAACATAATAACTCATGACAATTATAACCTGTACCTGCTCCAACACACCATAAGTTAAAGTGCCTGCTAGAAAACATAGAGATTAGAGTTAAATGTCTATATGTTACTTTCAAACAACTATGTTTTCTTTAACTTGAGAACTGAGACATGGGGAATTTACCAGAAGTAATCTATGAAAAGTAATTGAGGATAAGGAAACAAACTTTTTAGTCCCTGCAATCTGATAGTTCTCAGCAACTGATTTTGCCCAAGTGAATATAAGGGTAATATCTGAAACTTAACTTTGATGAGTTTGGATTGGTGAGAAATTCACAATAAATTGTGAATAATATTAGTCATAAATTACATATAGCAGCAAATTGCATGGCTAAGTGTCTAGATATAGAAGAAGCCTAAAGAAAAAGATGCATTACACAATGTGGTATAAATAATAGAAATTTTATAATTATGTGATTACAGATTATGAAAAGAGAAGATCTTGGTCTTTGTTTTCTGCTTACTCTGTTTTCTGCTAAATGTGTGTGCTACCAGAAGCAATATGATGTTTCCTAAAAAAGCAGACATTTTCTGGAGTGCTGTATGTAAGTTCTGATGAGTAAGTCAATGACAAAGACTACAAAGAAATGTCACTTGAAGGAAATTTTACAGTGCAAGTAACAGGAAGTATAAACCATATGGTCTAATGGAAACACTATGGGCTTTGGAGCAAGAAAGACCTAAGCTCAAACCCATACGCTGCAATCTTAGAAAAGTTCTTTCACGTTTCTCAACTTCTATTTCTTTATCTGCAAAAATACTGGTAATATCTATTTGTAAGGTGGCTGTGGGCATTACAGATGTTTTGTTGCTATTGTTAGTTGCCATCAAGTTGATTTCAATTCATGGCGACCCCATATGTGCAGAGTAGAACTGCTCCACAGGGTTTTCAAGGCTCTGACCTTTTGGAAGCAGATCAACCAGCCTGTTTTCCAAGGCACCTCTAGGTGGGTTCAAAGTGCCAACCTTTCTGCTAGTAGTCTAGCGTAAAACCGATTGCTCCACCCAGAGACTTCCAGATGAAGTTTGTTGTTGTTGCTGCTGGGCGCCGTCAAGTCGATTCCCACTCATAGTGACCCTATAGAACAGAGTAGAACTGCCCCATAGAGTTTCCTAAGCCATAATCTTTATGGGAGCAAATCACCAGGTCTTTTCGCTTGGGGAACTGCTGATGGGTTGGAACTGCCAACTTTTGGTTAACAGTCGAGCACTTAATCATTGCGCCCCTAGGGCTCCTTAGATGAAATTTAAGTGCACTTAAATGAATAAATGCTTATTTTAAGGTGTTCAAGAGCAAGGAGCCTGGTGGCAGAGTGGTTAAGCGCTCGGCTTCAAATCGAAAGGCGGGCAGTTCGAACTCACCAGCTGCTCCGCAGGAGAAAGATGTGGCAATCTGCTTCGTAAAGATATAAACAAAAAAAAAAAAATTGCCATCGAGTCAATTTCGACTCATAGTCATTCTATAGGACGGAGTAGAACTGCTGCATCTTTCAGGGAAGCCCTGAGTTTCTTTCCAAAGAGCAGCTGGTGGATTCAAACTGCTGACCTTTTGGTTAACAGCCAAGCTCTTAATCACTGCACCACCAGGGCTTCCCTTAAAGATTACAGATTGGAAACCCTACGCAGCAGTTCTACTCTGTCCTATAGGGTCGCTATGAGTCAGAATCGACTGATGGCAACCTTTAAAAAAAAAACTAAAAGTACTAGCTACCCACTTGCGGTGGCACTAGAGGGAAATTATTGTAGACCTAGGAAATGCTGGTGGCATAGCGGTTAAGAGCTATGGCTGCTAACCAAAAGGTCAGCAGTTCAAGTCCACCAGGTGCTCCTTGGAAACCCTGTGGGGCAGTTCTATAGGGTCGCTATGAGTTGGAATTGACTTGATGGCAATGGGTTTGTTTTTTTTGTTTGTTTCTTTTAGGCAAACAGAGCATAATCAAACAGAGAAAATACAACCCTTTCAGAATAATTCCAAAGGGGAGAAATTCATTAAAAAGAGAAGTTGGTAAAATGGTTCGCTGAACCATAGCTCCCCTTGTGAGGAGGGCAACACAGCCCACATCCTCCCGGAGAGGTGCAGCCTGGTGCTACTGGAGTAATCATCTCACTGACAGGTCAGGGTCTGAAGCAACCAGACGTGGACTGATTCGTTTTTTAAACTGGCTGTTGTGTATTGCTTTTGTAATACATAGACACAGTCACAGCACACTCCCTTCTAGATCCTGGCCTCTCTTGCTTCTTTCGTTCATAATCAATCTCCTCGACAAGTGTCCTAAACTTGTTATCGCTGCAGCTTCACTTCTGCACCCATCCACTCTCCTGAAAGCTTTGTCACATGGATTGCTAGTTTCTACTTTTCTTGACTTAATGGGCATTTTCAGACTAACTCTTGACCACCTTGGTTTCTGGAAACCACTCTGGATTTCCTCCTCTCTGTTTGGCCTCTCCTTGTCACTCTCCATTGCAAGCCCTTTTTCGCTACATTAGGAGACCCCAGAATTCATTCCTCGGCCATCTTTTCTCCCCACTATGCACCTACTTATGCTCCCCATGGACTTAAAAATGTTCTCTGCACTGAGACTTCCATATTGATATCTCCAGAACTCTCTCCTGAACTCCACCCCCATTCGTCTAATTACCTGAAGGTTCTGTAAACATCTCATACTCAACACATTCTGAACTGAATTCTCATTTTACCTGTTGCCAGCAAGTCAATTCCAACTCATAGCGACCCTACAGGACAGCGGAGAACTGCCCCCACAGGGTTTCCAAGGCTGTCATCTTTACAGAAGCAGACTGCCACATCTTTCTCCCGCAGAGTGGCTGGTGGGTTCAAACCACCAACCTTTCGGTTAGCAGCCAAGCACTTAACCACTGGAATTCTCATTTTACCCCTTTAAAGCTGGTCATTTATTCATTTGTTCAACATATTTTGATAGTGTTAGTAAAAAGTTACCACTTTATAGGAATGGTAAACAAGACAAAGTTACAATTGCCGTCTTCAGGGAGCTTGTAGACTAGTGAAGGAGACGGAAATGTGAACAAGCATTAAAAACCACTGGAGAAATTGGAGTGTCATCCCAGACTCTTTCTTGTTTCCTCTCCTTCACCCCATATCCAATCAGTTGCAAAGTCCTGTCATCTTAACCTACTTTATATTGTCCCCACTGACTCCTCCTCTCTGATCCCATTTTCCCTGCCTTCATTTAGGTCTCTGTCATTTCTGACTGCCATTAGTGTAGCAGCACCTACCTCGGCAAATTCAAATATCTACAGGTTCAGTCAGGTAATGCCAATGAGTGAAGCAGGTTTGGTAAGTCTCTGGTAAATTGGAGGACTGCTTTCCTATCTACAGATGCAGCTGCCGCTCAACTCCAGTCAAATGTCAGTGTAGACCCACTGTTGCCAGATCTTTCCATTATTTCAAGAAAAGTCAGAAATATGTTTTTTTTAAGGTGAAGTCTCCCAATTTTTAAATGTTGATAACTAATTTAAAATTTTAAGCTTGATTTAATTTGATTAATCCCTAGGTATCTGATTTTTTTTTAAATGTTCTTATAAGTTGTATCTTATTAAATTTTGATTTTCTATTTGTTTGGTGGCAAAGTGGTGTGAGGGGAGAGGGGAATTTATAAGGTGATCTAAAATTCATGTGGAAATAGAAAGAGACAAACGGTCAAGACAATCTTGAAGAAGAACAACAAATTTGGAGAGCTTATACTACCTAATATCAAGACATTAAAAAGCTACAGTAATTAAAATAGTGGGTGATGGTGCAAAGACAGATAAATAAACCAGCGGAACAGACTATAGTCACATACATGATTTATGACAAAAACAACGCTAATGATATGGCAGGGGAAAGATGACCTTTCAATAAACGAAGCTGTATCAATTAGACGCCTATATCAAAAAAATAATAATCTTAACCCTTATCTCGCATTTTATAAGAAAATAAATTGCAGGTAGGTTATAGTTCTAAATATGAAAATACTAAATTATAGTTGTAAATATGAAAGAAATCATAGGAGAATAACTTTATAAACTTCAGGTAAATGGAGGTTGTTAAACAGGATACAAAGAGCACTAAATATAAAGAAAAATTGATAAATTAAGTTTCATTAAAATTACAAGTCTGTTCAACAGAACATACGTTAAGAGAGTGAAAAGGTAAGCCAACATCTGAAAGAAGATATCTGCAATACATACTCAGACAAAGGAACTGTATTCAGAATACATAAAGAACTCCTAACCATCAATAAGAAAAAGAATCACAACACAATTAAAAAAATAGGCAAAAGATGTGAACAGGTACACCTTACAAAAGAGGCTACCCAAATGGCCAATGAAGGATAAAAAGGTACTCAACATCGTTAGCTATCTGGGGAATACAAGCTGAAACCACAGTGAGATACCACTACAGACCCACTAGAATTCATAGAATGAAAAAGACTCACAACACCAACAGTGAACAAAGATGTGGAGCAATTGAAACACTCACACACTGTTGGTGGAAGTGTAAATTGCTACATTCACTTTGGGAAACTATTTTTCAGATCTACTATAGATGAACATATGCATGCCCTCTGTCTTAGTTATCTAGTGCTACTGTAACAGAAATACCACAAGTGCTTGGCTTTAACAAACAGAAGTTTATTCTCTCACAGTCTAGGAGGCTACAAGTCCGAATTCAGGGTGCCAGCTCCTGGAGAATGCTTTCTCTCCCTGTCAATTCTGGAGGAAGGTCCTTGTCATCAATCTTCCCCTGGTCTATGAGCTTCTCAGCACAGGGACCCTGGTTCCAAAGGACGTGCTCTGCTCCTGGCATTTCTTCTTGATGGTATGAAGTCCCTCTCTGCTTGCTTCTCTCTCCTTCTATCTCTTATAAGATAAAAGGCGATGTAGGCCACACCCCAGGGAAACTCCCATTACATCGGATGAGGGCTGTGACCTGAGTAAGGGTGTTACAACCCACCCTAATCCTCTTTAACATAACCTAATCTTGCCTCATTAACCACAGGCAGAGACTAGAATTTACAACACATAGGACAATTATATCAGATCACAAAAGGGAGGACAACCACACAATACCGGGATTCATGGCCTAGCCAAGTTGACACACATTGTTGGGGGACACAGTTCAATACATGACACCCTCCCTATATGAGCAATTCTACCTCTAGGAGTATACCCAGACTCGTATAAGAATATTCATAGTAGCTCTATTTGTAATAGACCAAAAACTCTGGGGGAGGGGAGCGAATCTTTATAAACAGTTGTTGTTGGTAGGTGCCAATGAATAAATTTTGACCCATAGCAAATCCATGTAACTGCACCATAGAGTTTTCTAGACTGTAATCTTTATGGGAGCAGATCACCAGGTCTTTACTCCCAAGGAGCTGCTAGGTGGGATCTAACCGCCAAACATCTGGTTAGCAGCCAAGCACTTAAACACTGATAAACTGTGGTAATGTGTGATAAAGCAGAATACGATATAGCAATAAGAACCAACAAACCATTGCTACATGTAGCAATGTGGATGAATCTGGCAAACATAATGCTGAGCAATAGGAAGAGGACACAAAAGAATAAATCCTGCATGATTCCATTTACATGAAGTCCAAAATAGGCAAAACTAAGTCAATGTGCCTAGACATCAGAATGTGATTATCCTTGGGAGGGTCTGGGACAGGACATGGGGAGGGGTGCTTCTGGGATGCCAGTAATGTTTTATTTCTTTATCTGGGCACTGGCCACATAGGTGTCCTTAATTTGCAACATTCATGATTTGCATCCATGTCCTTATATATATTAAACTTCAATAAAAAGTTTGCTTAAAAAAGAAATCTACCAAATCGTTATATAATTTTTTTAAGTAAACATTTAACTCTAGAGAAATTAACTATGGAAAAATATACTGTCATGTTTTATTTTATCCTACCTGGTTAATGTTATCTGGAATATCTGATATCCAGCTATAAAAGAGGCCAACCTTGAAAGACTCTGTTTTCCCGAGCCACCAACACCCACCAGTAATGCATTTCCACATGACGTTCGAATTATTCGAGAAATCTGGTTTGAAACAAAAAAACCATTTATTTGAAAACAGGATTCAAATGTTTACCTTTTCTTGCACTAAATGGGTCCAAAATTTGGCCATACATTTCTAGACAAAATTAGAGACTTTCCTTGTGATTGTATAGCTCAGAATTGTAAAAGTTAATAATTAAAATTAAAGTTTCATATTTGATTTATTCAATTTAAATTCTTTCCTTGCCTATCTATATTTTCATCATGAAAAACAGAACAATTTGGCTTTACCATCTTCTATCTCAAAATTATTCTTTGTATGTGTGTGTGATTTTATCGTTTTTGAACTCAATACATGGTGGAGCTATTCTTCCCAGATTGCAGGAGATACAAGTAGAGAATTTAGAGTTGTTTTCTTCTTATTTATCAGTATAACACATTGACTTATGTAGACACCTGGTTCTACAACAAATACTATCTCCATCATGTCTCTGCCAATGAAAATTTTTTAGAAGTACCAAAATTCTACTTACAATGGTTGTGGGGGAGGGCATTTGTAGAAAAAGACTTAGACAGCCTTTAGTTTTGTGAACTGCTCTTCTATGGTTGATTTCCTCAGTGAGGGTAAGGCTGGCATTGTGGTTCAACTCTTACGCAGGTCAGCTAAAGACACTGCCGAGAAGCTGTCTTTTACATTAATGCCATTGATTAGGGAGAAAGTCTAGATGGGTCACTAATTCCATTATCACCACTAAAAAGCATGTCTTTTAAAGGCACATTTTACATATGGCAGATCAGTAGCAATACCTCAATATATATTAATCTTATCATATATTAATCACTTTTGTGCTTTTGCACCTAGGACTATGTCCCAGGTCCCCAAGACCTAGCCACAGTGGGAGCTCAATAATTACTTTTTGAATGGATGGATGGATGTGAAAACTGCCCTAGAACGTCTGAAAATTCACCAACTTTGCAGAAAACGACTAGATAATAAATACGTATCTAATTGCCTCTTCTTTATCAAACCTCCCTACTCTGTGTTCTCTATTCCTGGAGAAACCTGCTTTACACCAACCAATTATACAAGAAAACAACTCCATTCTGCAGCCCTTCAGATTTGAATTAAGCCATGCTCATTTTTCTTGCTGCGTCTAGTTGGCTTCTATTTTTTCACCAGTCCTATAAACCCCTTTATTGGAGCCCTGGTGGCACAGTGGCTAAGAGCTTGGCTGTTAACCAAGAGGCTGGCAGTTCGAATCCACCAGCCACTCCTTGGAAACCCTATAGGGCAGTTCTACTCTGTCCTATAGGGTCGCTATGAGTCAGAATCGACTCGATGGCAATGGGGTTTTGGGATATACCCCTTTGGAGTCTCAGTGGCGCAGTGGTTAAGAGTTACAGATGCTAACCAAAAGGTCAGCAGTTCGAATCCACCAGCTGCTCTTTGGAAACTCTACAGGGCAGTTCTACTCTGTCCTATATACAGGGTCGCTATGAGTTGGAATTGACTTGATGGCAATGGGTTTATACTCCCCGGTGGAGTTCCCGGGTGGTGCAAATGGTTAATGTTCTCAGCAGCTAACGAAAAGATTGGAGGTTCAAGTCTACCCAGAGACACCTCAGAAGAAAGGCCTGGAGATCTACTTCTGAAAAATCCACCACTGAAAACCCTATGGAGCACAGAACATTTTAATCAAAGATTCTGTAGAAGAATCCTGATCAAAAGGGGGGAAATGCAGAGCAGAATTTAAAATTCTCATGGACTTCAGACTTTCTGAAGCCACAGAGGCTGAACGAACCCCCAAAACTATTGCCCTGAGATAGTCTTTAAAACTTAAGCCAAAAATATCCCCTGAAGTCATCTTAAAACCAAACAATAGTTTAGCTTAACTAGTAAAGAATGTCTGTCTTGAGCATTATGCTCTTTTAAGAACTATCTATATGGGATCAAATTGACAACAACAACTGTAAAGATTAGATAGGAACCTTAGGAGGCAATGAGTTTATGTTAATGGGGAGGAACAACTCAAAAAAGGAGGGTGAGAATGGCTTCACAACTTGAAGAATGTAATCAATGTCACTGAATTATACATGTAGAAATTGTTGAATTGGTGTATGTTTTGTTGTGTATATTCTCAATAACAACAAAAAATAAAATAAATTATTAAAAAAAGAAAGAAAGAAAACCCTGTGGAGCACAGTTCTACTCTGATACACATGGGGTCACAGTGAGTCAGAATCAACTTCACAGCAACTGGTAAACTGGTAATACATCCCTGTTACTCTTTCCACACCAGTTTGTCCATAATCTATAAGGCAATCACGAAATTGACATTTTTAAAGCATCAACTCCATGGGGAACAGGATTCCCATAATATCAAAATATAACGTGAGAAGGGAATATTTCTTCACAGGCTTCTCCAGGTTATGTTCTAGGAAGAGAAAAGTCTTTGACTCAGTGTGTCAAAAGCTTGGAACACAAAAGCCATTAATTTGTCCTTGAAAAACATTCACTGTCATGCAGATGGATTCAAATAAGGGGTTTCCATCAGGGCTTTTGCTTTCTGAGACAGTGAACTGAGCCAATCTATAGACATTCTTCTATAAGCTACCTGGTAAATATTTATTCTCTCAAAAAGTATCTATGAAATTTACTAAGCTTCTACGCAATCTATTTAGATCAGTAAATAGTCAATAGTTAGAACCTTGATAAGATGAGTCATTGCATCTTTAAAAAACACCAGATCAAGAGATGTTCCTCTAATGATTTCATTGAACTGTCTCTGGTAAAACTGGAGCTTTTCAGACAGGAACTCAAAGCTTGGTATCTGGGGGATAGGGAGGAAGAAAAATTTTATTTATTAAGATCCAAATATTTATGAAAGTAGCTATTGTAAAAGAACTCAAAAGTAATTCTGGGAGGGGGAAAAATAAAATTAAAAAAAAACAAAAACACCTATGGATTTCCAGAGATCCGTCACATATTAATCTGCTTTGAGTTATTTCCATTTTCTGAGGCCTAAAACCTAATGGTACTAGTTGGAAGTTTCCAGTACAAAATCATTTCTGCTCTTTCCCTTCAAGAAGCCCAGCACCAACTTCTACCCATGGTAATTAAAGTTGGAATGTAACAAATATTTTTCTCAGTTTTTATTTGCTTTTTAATATTGTTTATGGCTTTTTAAAAATATACATACATTTTACATTCTTTATGTAGTCAAATACACAAGTCCTTGGCATTCTGAAGTAAATAATCACCTACTTTCTCTGCTTTGTGTATTGTTTCCTCCCATTTAATTCTGTGATCTATGTGCATTTTAGAATCACTTTGTTATGTGACCCTGTTTAAAAAATCCCTTTGGAATCTTGTTTCCAATTTCATGAAACCTATACATTAATTTAGGAAGAATGATGCATTATCATTTAGTCAAGTATTGTTTTATCATGTTTATTCCTAGATATTTTCCATTTTGGTTGTTGTTGAATGAAATACTTTTTGGTTGTATTTTCTATCTTGTGATTCTTGGCATAGCGCAAAAGTTAGCAAACCTTGTCTGTAAAGGGCCAGATAGTAAACATTTTTGGCTTTGTAGGTCATATGGTCTCTGTTGCAACTACTCAACTCTGCCATTTTAGCACAAGAGCAGTCATAGACAATATGTAAACAAATGAGGTGTGGCTATGTTCCAATAAAACTTTACTTATGGGCACTGAAATTTGAAATCCATGTGATTCTCAAGTTATACAATATTATTCTTTCTTTGACTTTTTTCTAACCATTTAAAAATGAAGTCAGCACAACTGGACCAAAGCAAAAGCATAGAAGTGTCTAAACACAGCCAAACACTTTGAGGGACTGAGTAGCCAGGGCTGGGGCCTGAGGACCATAGTCTCAGGGGTCATCTAGGTCAATTGGCATAATAGAGTTTATAAAGAAAATGTTCTACATCCCAATTCAGTGAGTAGCGTCTGGGGTCTTAAAAGCTTCTGAGCAGACATCTAAGATACATCTATTGGTCCCATCCCACCTGGAGCAAAGGAGAATGAAGAAAAGCAAAGACACAAGGAAAATACTAGCCCAAAAGACTAAAGGACCACATGAACCAGAGACTCCACCAGCCTGAGACCAGAAGAACTAGATGGTGCCCGGCTACCACCAAAGACTGCCCTGACAGGGAACACAACAGAGAGTCCCGGGCACAGCAGGAGAAAAATATAGAACAGAATTCAAATTCACGTAAAAAGACCAGACTTAATGGTCTGACAGAGACTGGAGGAACCCCTGAGACTATGTCCCCTCGGATACTCTGCTAACCCAGAACTTAAACCGTTCCCGAAGCCCACTTTTCAGACAAAGATTAGACAGGCCTATAAACCAAACATTACACCCGTGAGGAATGTGCCTCTTAGTTCAATCAAATATACAAGACCAAATGGGCAGCTCCTGTCCAAAAGCAGGACGAGACGGCAGGAAGGGACAGCAACTGGACCAACGGACACAGGTGACCCAGAGTAGGGAGGAGGAACATGCTGTCACATTGTGGGGACTGCAACCAATGTCACAAAACGTGTATAAACTAGCTATAAACTTTCACCTAAAGCAAACTAAAAACGCTTCTTAGCTCACAGATCCAACAAAAACAAATGGTAGGCTAGATCTGACCCATGAATTGTCATTTGCCAACCCTTCGTATAGAGGATAATTATTGAGTTTTATGTTTATTTAATACTTGGCCATCTTACTAAACTTTCCTTAGTTAAAATAGGTTTTCAGTTCTCTTGGATTTATATAAGTAGGTAATCATGTCATCTGTAAACAATGATATTTTGATTTTTTTTCCTATCTGATAATTATGCCTATTTTCTTTTCCTCATTTTATTGCACTGCCTAGAACTTTCAAAGCAATATTAAATAATAGGGGTGATAGCAGGCATGCTTGTCTTATAACGGACTTTAAAGGGGTTCTTGCTAAATTTCATTGAAAGAACTATTTTACTTGGTCCATGATGACTATGAATCACAACACACAAAGAAATAAGAAGTTATAGCAACCCCATGGTAGGCCCGGGTAGGGGGAGGCAGGAAGAACTATCCAGTTAGGTAAGTGGCCCAAAAAACTTTTTCTTGAGGGATGAAAATAAATACCAATTCATAGACTTTGGGGACTTCAAAAGCAGTATCTTCAGGCTCCTCACCCGTTGGTTCAGGCATATCACGGAGAAAATCTACAAAGTACGGTTCAGGAAGAATATTGGA
>NW_004444001.1:3819123-3820744 GCF_000243295.1 Trichechus manatus latirostris | reverse complement strand
CCAGCAGAGAATTTCAAAGGCCATAAGTCCTTGAATGGGACTGATTCAAGAATAATGTACAATGCCAGCTCTACTGCTACCGGTTGGCTTTAAACAAGTCACTTCCCCTCAGTTCTTGACAGCTATGGGAATTGTGGCACTAATCATTCCCAGCTGCTCCGTGGGAGAAAGATGTGACAGTCTGCTTCCGTAAAGATTACAGCTTTGGAAACCCTATAGGGAAGTTCTACTCTGTCCTATAAGGTCGCCAGGAGTTGGAATTGACCCAACGGCAATTGGTGTGGTTTTTGGTTGGGTATTCATTATCAACCTTAATTACTAACCTTACTAGTCTGTATATGGAAATATGTCATAACAAAAAATTGAATGTGGGGGTTGTCGTGCAGGTAAGAACAATGAGTGTTCACTTCTAAAGTCAATAATGACTATCTTGTATAGATTGCTTTGATTAAGGCCCTTACTGGGTTTCAATTTCCACAAATATATTTGCATATCATAATCGGTGTTTCACCGTAGGGATTCAAATCCAGTCACACACTTTCATATAGCCGTACATCTACAACACCGTGACAGGCAAGTCTGACATGCAGCTATTAGGTAACAGATTTTTTTTTTGGGTTTTTGTTTGTTTGTTTAAGTACAAAGTCTGTGTTCAGCTATGCTAATTTAGTTACTATTTCTACCAACTTCTAGACTCTAAAAAGGCAAGGCTATAACAATAACACTTTCTCATCCAGAGAGATTCTAGTTAAAGGGTAGGTGCACTAGGTATGAAAAGCATTGCTGGTCATAGTTAAAGATCATAACTCATATCATTACCTTCGTATTTGAAAATAAAAAAGCAAATGCTTTCTTCAGTACCTGTTCATGGAATAAGCCCTTTCAAATGATTAATGCGCTTGGCTATTAACCAAAAGGTTGGAAATTCAAGTCCACCCAGAGACACTTTAGAAGAAAGGCCTGGTGATCTACTTCTGAAAAATCCACCATTGAAAACCCTATGGAGCATAGCTCTACACTGACACACGGGGTCGTCGTGACTAGGAGTCAACTTGGCGGCAACTGGTTTATATTGAAAAAGTACATTTGAGTGACATTTGTAGAGTACTTTTTACAGGCTAACTCACCTTGAGGCTGGATAAGACCACTTAGGGAAAGAATGTAGATGGAGAAGAGGTCCCAACATCAAGACCAGGTGCATCCCAGTATTTAGAGGAGGAGAAGAGAAGGAACTTTAAAGAAGGTAACTAGTGAGGTAAGAGGAAACCAAGGGGGTGGGATGCCTCTGAAGCTAAGTGAAGAAATTGTTTAGAGGGAAGGAGTGGATCATTCACGTCAAATGCTGCTGAAAAGTAAGAGGAAAAAGAAAATTAACCTTTGGACTTGGCAAGACTGAGGTCTTGGTGACCTTGACGAGAGCAGTGGGAATGCAACCCTGTGCAAAATGGGGCAAAGGAGGGAAGAAAGGAAGGAAGCAGCACAAGTAAACATTCATATAACAAAAGAAGCTTTGATGGAGAGGCTCTCAAAAGGCCAATGCTTTTCAGATAAATACGCATATAGGCACATCAAACTGAACAATAAGCTGGCTGGGAAGCAGATGGAGTTTATCACAGAAAAT
>NW_004444001.1:3815481-3816778 GCF_000243295.1 Trichechus manatus latirostris | reverse complement strand
GCCTTTGATTTTAGGCTGCAAAAGTAGATTTTCTCTACTTCACTCCAGTCAGACTATTATGTTGAGTAACGTGTTCAGTTCTGAGCACAGCATTTTCAGAGGAATATGAATAAGAATAGCTGCTCAGAAATGCAGAGCAGGTATACGAAGGAAGGAGCAGCTGAAGAAAACAGGTTTGTTCACACAGACTGAAGAACAGCTGACTTGAGGGAACAGAAAACTGTCTTCCTAAGTCATGACTGGTTGTGCTAAATGCCTGTAAGGTCCTTTCATTTCCTGAAGCTCTATGACTCTAGATTTCCAACGTCCTGTGGAACAAATGTTTTCTAAGAAGCATGGCATCTGGAATCAGAAAACAGATTATCACCACACTTCTCTGATGTCCTAGCTACATGGTCTTGGTTGGGCATTTACTTCACTTCTCTGAGCCTCAGTTTCTTGGTTGTTGTTATTGTTTTTTTCCCCCCCACATTTATTTAAACCTATTAAATACTGAAGAGTGGGTAAGCAAACACTCACATAGAGTCTACTAGATTAAAAAATACAACATGGCCCCAGTACTCTAGAAGCCCCCATTTCTCTCCTCTTCACAAACCCCTCCTTCCTCCAGAGGTAGCCACTACTCTGACTTGGTGATAATCAGTAATTTGCTTTTCTTTATAACTTTGCCACGTATGTTTTTGAACTTTAACTTTCAAAATTTAACTGAATGGAATCACATCATATATTCCTCTGCGACTTGCTTCTTTCACTCAGCATTTTATTTCTGGGCTTCACCCATGTTGAAGCACGTAGCTGTGTTCATTCATACCCACTGCTGGATAGCATTACATTGTGTGCCATTACATTAAAATGTATTTATCCAAGTTCACCACCTAGAAACATTTGGGTTGTTTCAAGGTTTTTGTTACCACGAACGTGGCTCTATGGACATTCTTGTGTTAAGTGTTCTGGTGCACACATGCAAAATCAGCTACAGGCGGATTAAGGTCCTAAATATGGAAGGCAAAACTATAAAATGTTTGCAAGAAAATTTAGGAAAATATGTGAATGCCTCTGGTTGGAAAGGATTTCTTAAACAAGACCCAGAAAGCACAAATTATTGAGAAAAATGTTAAAAATTGGTATATACCTAGAAGAAGGACTGCAGTAAGGTGTGCGGGTGTTTAGCTTCACCAACAATAATCCAAAGGGCTTGTAGCAATTTCCACTCCTGCCAGCAGTGGATGAGAGTCTCAGTTGCTTCACATTCTCGCCAAAGCCTGATTTTAAGAGAGGTGTCGTTTTTTGCAAATCT
>NW_004444001.1:3810810-3815006 GCF_000243295.1 Trichechus manatus latirostris | reverse complement strand
TGCTCCGAGTAAGGTAGGAATCCAATGTCAATTTTTCTCCCACGTGAATTACTAAATATCCCAGAACCACTTGTGGAAAGTCTGCTCTTTCTCCTCTGATCTTCAGTACCTGCTATGCCAAATAACTAATGCCTATATATGCATGGGTCTATTTCTCTTATACACACAAAATGTTTGATGATATAATTTATGTGAGCTTCAGCTGGGTGTCAAAAATCTCATTTTCATTAACAACTATCAGAGGCTACCTTTGACTTGGTATAATATATTGTTAATTTATGATTGATCCGCTATCATTCATGAGCCCAAATTTCTCTGATTAACCATGTCAAGAAAACCGAAGCTCAAAGGATCATTTACCTCTAATGCCAACCATCAACAAGGCTATTTCTAAATATTTCTGAGTCTAACAATAGGCTAAAAACATGAGTCTCCTTAGTATTTAGTCCCTCTTTCCTGGTGTTTAGCTCTCCATTTCAGAAACTTAACCCCTACTTCAGATGGGGCCTTTTTATGTCTTAAAGTTTTGCATGTTTTATGTCCATTATGTAAGGCAATAAAAAATTAAACACTGAGAATATTCATACCAAAAATTTTGTCTATTGAAGCATTTGAAGGCAAGGTGCAATTAAACACAGTAAATTGTCTTTTTAAACGTTGTGGAATATCATTTCGACCACCTCCGGGGTGGATCATTGCTGCTATGAGCTGCACATCAACAATAGTAGTGAAGTCTCCAGGCTTATCCAAGCTATACATTCCTTCCATTTCCATCATCTGTCGCACAATCTCATTAGTTATCTGAAATTTTATACAGTAATATTTTATTAACATATTATCACATTCCTATATGACCCAAAACACCCATTGCCATCGAGTCGATTCCCACTGATAATGACTCTGTACGACAGAGTAGAACTGCCCCATAGGGTTTCCAAGGCTGTAATCTTTATGGAAGCAGACTGTCACATCTTTCTCCCTGAGAAAGTGAGTGGCTGGTGGGTTCGAACCGCTGACCTTTCGGTTAGCAGCAGAGCTCTTAACCACTGCACCACCAGGCCTCAGGTATAGGAAACCATTATTCATACAGTGATCTATAAACACACATCCACAGAGTCTGGCTTCCACATATATTAGATGCATTTATTTGTAATTCAGCACAGCTATAGCCTCCTTTTTCTGTCCTGGGTCTTTTCTCCCACAGAGCCACTAGGTGGGTTCAAACCGCTAACCTTTCAGTTAGTAGCTAAGCACTTTTAACCATTGTGCCACCAAGAATCCTTAACATACCAGTCACCCACACCCGTTGCCATGGAATCGATTCCAACTCATAGCGACCCTATAGGACAGAATAGAACTGCCCTGTAGGGTTTCCAAGGCTGTAATCTTTACAGGAACAGACTGGCACATCTTTCTCCTACAGAGCAGCTGGTGGGTTCAAACCGCCAACCCTTCAGTTAGCAGCCAAGCGCTTAACCACTGTGACACCATGTCTCCTTACATTCATATATGTTGTTGTTGTTGTTAGGTGCCGTCAAGTCGTTTCCAACTCATAGCAACCCTATCCGACCGAGTAGAACTTCCCATTAGGGTTTCCAAGGAGCAGCTGGTGGATTTGAACTGCTGACCTTTTGGTCAGCAGCAGAGCTCTTAACTGCTGCACCACCAGCGCTCCCCTAGATTGGAAGGCACTCAAAATACACAGTGGCCACAACAATGGACTTCAGCATACCAACAATTGTGAAGATGGTGCAGGATTGGGCAACATTTCTTTCTGTTGTACATGGGATCACCATGAGTTAGAGCCGACTAGATAGAAACTAATAACAACACTATGTGTCAGGCATAGTGTTATGGCTGAGACAAAAATCCCTACCCTCTTGGAGCTTATATTCTAAGTGGTGGGAGACAAAATGCATATATATATGGGTGTGTATGCATGTACGGTATGTATGTATGTATGTATGAATGAGTAAATTAATAAATAAATGGTATATCATAAGTGCTTTGAAGAAATGAAAGCAGAGAAAGTGAATGTGGGGTACTCAGGAGGTGCAACCGAATATGGAGATCAGGGGAGGTTTCTCCTGACATGACATATGACACATAAGCAGACTTGAAGGAGGTGAGAAAACAAACCATTCAGATTATCTAGGGGAAGAGCATTCTAGGCAGAGAAAACGGCAAATGCAGAGACCCCGAGTGAACGTATACCCAGCATGTAGAAGGATCAGTAAATGTGGTTGAAGCAAAGAGTAATGAGGTGATGAGATCAAACAGCATAAGGTCTTTGGACCATGGTAAGGATTTTGGCACTTATATTCTACTAGCCCTCCACTGGAGCATTCTGAGCAGAGGAGTGTGTCACGATCTGACTCATGTTTTAATTGGTTGCTGATTTCAGAACAGGCTGAGAGGCACAAAGGAAACAGGAAGACAATAAGGAAGCAGTTGTAATGATCAAATTATGCTGAGCGAAATAAGTCAGACACACAAGGACAAATATTGTGTGATCCCCACATGCATGAAATATCTAGAATAGGCAAATTTACAGGGGCGGAAAATAGACTGATGATTACCAGGCTGGGGAGAGGGAGGAATGAGTAGTTAAGCTTAAAGGGTAAACAGTTTCTGTGTAAGGTGATGAAAAAGTTTTGGAAATAGTGGTGATGGTTGTACAACATTGTGAATGTAATTAATGCCACTGAATTATACACTTAAAAATGGTTAAAATGGCAAATTTTATGTTCTTTATATCAGGGGTGGATTATCCAATAGGCAAGGTAAGCACAGTGCTTGCCTTGCTTACCAGATCATCTATAGTGAACAATTACACAGATTAGTAAGTAAGCACAAGTAAGCCCATGCTTATCTTGCTTACTGGGTCATCCACTCCTGTCAGGAATTGTAAATTTGAAAAGAGGCTTTAATTCTGTAGGCAGGTGTTGTGGGGGTGGGAGAGAGCTAGATGCCAGTCATACTTAGAAGCAGAATATTTGATGTGGTGAAAAAATGTGAAATTGTTCACTGAAGATGATCTAGTAAGCAAGGTAAGCACCGTGCTTATCTTGCCTAGTGGATAATCCACCCCTGATGTATATCTTACCACAACAAAATTTTTAAAAAGAGAGAGCTCAGTTGAGGCCTATGATCCTGATTTTAAAGTGAAACCAAGTGTTGTGTGTTTTTCTCCAGCCAAGTTTAGCTCCATGGGTGCAGGTGGGTGGCCAGCAGGCCAAGAGTTTTAACAAGGATTTAACAAGGTTGAGGCTTTAACAGATGAGTAGAGGGTGTATGCTAAAGTAATTATAATGATGAACCATGGAATTCTAGCTAGCTAGGTAAGGAAGGAAGTTAAGGAAATGAGAGGAAAAGGGAGACAATTAAACGATGATAGGATCAATGGATTGTGGTTCCAGATGAAGTCTGGACAAGTAGAGGGAATGAGTTAGAATGGAGACGGTGATCAGAGAATGAAATGCTTGAAATTGAGATAATAAAGGAGTCATACTTATTGATAATGACGAGGTATGACTGTGTGGGTGGCACCCTGCATGAGGCAGGGTGGAGGACACGATCATTGGAGGAGAAGATCTCAAGGAACTAAGCCAAGATCATGTGCGTAGATTTTGGCATCGCCAAGAATTATGAGACAGTCAGGACCAGCTGCAAGCCCTGGTGGCACGGTGGTTAAAGTGCTCAGCTGCCAATCAAAAGGTCAGTGATTCGAACCCACCAGCCTCTCTGTGGGAGAAAGATGTGGCCGTCTGCTTCTATAAAGATCTACAGCCTTGGAAACCCTATGGGGCAGTTCTACTCTGTCGTATAGGGCCACTGTAAGTTGGAATCCACTCAATAGCAAGGGGTTTGGTTTAATGCAAAATGAAAATGTGAGGTCCCTTGTTCAAAAGTTAAGAATTTCAAGATGGCAACAGCGAAGCATTAAACCAAGCATGGCCCTGTGTGACAGGTCCAGCACCCATGAAGCTGGCCCTTATGAAGGGATAGTACTGGAGCAAGTTAACAGTGAGCCAGGAAGTAAAATCTGCAGGGAAAGAGGGGGTGTGATCTGAAGATCCAAGATGACTGCGACACAAGGGGAGGGGGATACAGTCAGACTGAAAGGTTTTCAGGAAAGAAGGCAACGAGAAGCAAAGAGACACTTTCCTCACCTCCAGGCCCAGGGGTTCAACTTG
>NW_004444001.1:3807446-3808849 GCF_000243295.1 Trichechus manatus latirostris | reverse complement strand
GGTTAGCAGCCAATGAAGTGAACCACTTGCACCACCCAGGGACTCCAGAAGCAAGAAAGGAGCCCAGAAAGGACATTGAAATCAAGTAGTCAGAAAGACAGGAGGGGATTTTGGGGGAAAACCATGTAGGAATTTCAAGAAAGAAGAATATCAAATAGAGAAGTCAAAAAAGAAAAGTGTTACTAGACTTAATAATATGAAGGTTATTGATATTTGTATATATAGCTAAACATACTGATTAAATATCATCTATACAAAATATTTCAGACATACCTGATCTCCCCATTCATTAATTACAGGCATATTAATATCATCAATAAATACAGTCATTTTTCTCCCTCCTGGTGGCCCATATGTGCTTCCCATTCGCTTATCCACATAACTTTCAATTGTTCTCTGGAGAAAAGGAAACATTTTCTTATCTGTTATAGTTTAATCTATATTTCTAAAAAGGATAAGCATTTTTTTAGAGTAAAATATTATTTATTTGACACATATGAACATAATCATTAAAATATGTACTGTGAAATAAAAAGTAAGTTATTAGATGTTAATCATTAATTTATATTAAAATAGATACACGCCAAAGTTCACCTTCAGCCTCAATATTAGGCCAAAATATGCTATTTGGATTTGGCTTTCACCTTAGCCTTAGAGTGCCAACTGTATCATTTCCTTTGATATTATATAATATTAATTAATACAATGCTAATATTAACATAATACGATATTTTACATGCATCCACATTTGATTGTAATGACCACTTAAAATATTTAATATATTGAACACTATAGCAAATGATGGGTTTTACCTGAAACATCATTGGTTCTGTGGCAGATGAAAAGTTTAGAGATTTGGATAACTGCACTTCAGGATCATACTTTTTCAAATAGGCCTTAATCATTACTGTTTTTGCTGTTCCCTGCTCTCCTGTGAGCAAGACAGCCTGTAATCATAGGATAATCATGTAGAAAGGTATTATAGCATGTTTATTTTTAAATTTCTTACAGTCCTACTGGCCATTCTTACATTCCATCAAGCATATAACTAATTTTTTATTGCTTCTTAGGATTTCATCTACATCAAAATAAATTCTAGTTGAAATTAAAGTTTTAAATGTAAAACGTATATCACAGAAGTACTGGAAGAAAATATGTGTGACTACTCATGTTGCCTTGAGAGTTCCATGGAAGGGCTTTATAAGGAGACCTGCCCACTTTCTTTAGCAAGCTGGGAGTCAACAGTCCAGGGGATACCAAGTTGGGTATATCCTGGGACATGGTTCATTTACCAAAAGTATTTCCCACAAATGACACTACCACCAGCTCCTTGTGCAGGAATTTAATTTTTCTATCTGTAGTGTTTCTTATGTGGTTTGTGATCATCTAAGAGACTGTCCATT
>NW_004444001.1:3804782-3806877 GCF_000243295.1 Trichechus manatus latirostris | reverse complement strand
CCTATGAGTTGGAATTGACTCGACGGCAAGGGGTTTACAGCTATAGTAAAACAATGATGTGACAGGTGCCTAGTAAGATCACATCAACTGAAAGGACAAGAAAGATCAAAAAAGGGACCACTGATCACTGGACATAGACTGTTCACCATGAGAAATCTGGCCCCCTAACTGTAGTGTAATGAAATAGTGTCCAGACTCCTGACTTCATCATTCTTGTTGTTGTTTTTGTTGTTAGTTACAGTTGAGTCTGTTTCCGACTCATGGTGACCGTATGTTAACTATTAATTCACTGACTGATATTATTATTGTAAGTACTGTTGTTATTATTTCATCAATCCTAAGAAATGTTTTTGGTTTTGTTCTTTTAACTTAGCATCTCTGGAATCTGTTTTATAATCCATGGTGTTTTACAATCACTGTTGGCTAGGCAAACTTGGTCAGACATGCTTATTTTGTTGCCATTTCAATTGAATTACTTGCATTGTTGGTAATGCATTGTTGAGTTTCATTGCCATTTTAAATGTCTTTGAAAAGATTACACTGTGATTCAGGATTGTACTAAAAAAGCTACTGTGTACACAAAATGCATGGAAAGAGAGCAGAGGGGCATACATTTGAAATTAGTAAAAATTCATCACTAGAAGAATAATCTCAATTTTGTGTGTTCTTGCAAAATAGCCAAGTCCTACGGCAAGTGTATGTTTAACTTTAAAGAAACTACCAAACTGTTGTCGAAAGTGCCTGTACCATTTTGGAGTATATGAGTGTTCCAGTTGCTTCACATCCTCAACAACATTTGGCATTATTAATCTTTTTAATTTTAGCCATTCTAGTGGCTACGTAATGATATCCCATTGTGGGTTTAATTTCCATTTCCCCACTAACCTATTCATATATCTTCTTTGGTGAAACATCTATTTAAATTTCTTGCCCATTTTTAAATTTGGGTTGGTTGTATACTTTTTATTGAATTTTAAGACTTCTTTACATATCTGCATAAAATTCTTTTATCAGATATACATTTTTTCAAATATTTCTTCCCAGTCTGTGGATGGACTTTCCATTTTCTTAAGTTTCTTTTAAAGAGCAAAGGACATCCTTGTCTTGTTTCTGATCTTGGGAGGGAAGCATCAGTCTTCTGCCATTAAGGATGAGGTTACCTCTAGGTTTTTTTCATAAATGTTCTTTATCAGAATGATAAAGTTCCTATACCCAGTTTACTGAGGTTCATCAAAGGATGTTGAATTTTGTACACAGTAGCTTTTTGAGTACAATCCTAAGTCACAGTGTAATCTTTCTGAAGACATTTTAAATGACAATTAGGAGACATTGGTGGCTCAAAGGTTAAGCGCTCAGCTGCTAACCACGAGGTTGGTGGTTCAAACCCACCCAGCAGCTTTCGCAGGAGAAAGACCTGGTCATCTGCTTCCATAAAGAGTACAGCCTAGAAAACACGATGGGGAAGTTCTACTCTGTCACATGGAGTCCCTATGAGTCAAAAATCAACTTGTCGGCGCCTAACAACGACAACAAAATTACAATTAACTCAACAACGTAGTACCAACAACGCAAGAAATTCAGTTTAAATGACAACATTATGAACAGCTCTGACCAAGTTTGCTTAGCCAACAGCGATTGTAAGACGTTACAGATTGTAAGAAACATTTCAAAGATGCTAAAATTCTACAGATGGGAAAAGAACAAGTAAAGCTCTCTTTATTCACAGATGACATGACCATCCATGGAATCCTCAAAAAAGTTATCAGAACTAGTGAATTTAGCAAGGTCAGTGGATGCAAAGTCATCTGGGTCTGGAGTTTTCTTTGTGGGAAGAATTTTAATTACAAATTCAATTTCATTAGTAGACTAGTTAGGATATCTAATTATTCTTGATGAGGTTTGGTAGTTTGTATCTTGCAAGGAATTTGTTTATTTCATCTATGTGTCAAACATACTGACATAAAATTGTTTCTAATATTCCCTTCTTATTTTTTAACATCTGTAGGATCAGTAGTGATGTTCCCTCTTTCATTCCCGACAATGGTAATTTATGTCTCCTCTTTTTTTTCCTGAAAATTTTGGTAAGATATTTATC
>NW_004444001.1:3802540-3804646 GCF_000243295.1 Trichechus manatus latirostris | reverse complement strand
GAGGAATAAGTGAGGTCATTGTTTTAAAACCTTTCTTCTTTTCTAATACAGGCATTGAATGCTATAAATTTGCCCCTACTGAGACTTGTTTTATGGCCCAGAATATCCTGGTAAAATGTTTCATGTGCTCTTGAACAGAATGTGTAGGACTGGACTGTGGGACATAAAACGATATTTGTGAAGAGTGTGCTTCTTAGCTCAAGTAGATACATGAGACTAAATGGGCAGCTTCTGTCCAGAGGTGAGATGAGAAGGCAGAGAGGGTCAGGAGCTGGTTGAATGGACATGGGAAATCAGGGGTGGAAAGGAGGAGTGTGCTGTCACAGCATAGGGAAAGCAATTAGGATCGCATGACAATGTATAAATTTTTGTATAAGAGATTAACTTGAAATGTAAACTTTCACTTGAACTACAACAATAAACAAAAAATTTAAAAATTTTAACAAAAAAAGAATGTGTATTCTGCTGTTTTGGGGCAGGATGTTCTGTTAAATGCCAATTTGGTAAAAATGGTTGATAGAGTTGCACACATCTCCTATAGCCTTACTAATTTTGTCTACTTGTCCTATTGATTATTGAGAGAGTATTGACACCATTGCTATAATTGTGGATTTGTCTATCAGTTTCTGCTGTTCTCTGGCACTCTCTCTCTGCAGATTCCTTCTCTGGAAATCTGTCCTGCAAAATGTAGCCACCTTGACCTCCCCAAACTCAATCTCTGCCTCCCCATTTCAGCAATATTACTTGGTTTTCCCCTCCCTGAGACTCTGCTGGGAACTTCAAGCAGTAAGCTTGTTCAGTCACCTTGTTCACTTGTCTCAGAGACTATAGCCCTGTGCTGTCTGTTGTCCAATGTCTGAAAAACATTGTTTCATATATTTTCTCCCCTGGTTTTCTGAGGTAAGAGAGTAAACTCAGTTCCTATTACTCCATTCGACTGGAAGCAGAAGTCCACATATTTAATTTTAAATTTAAAAATGACGTCTTCCTCAATGATGTTAACGTTAATTCACACACACAAAGGGTGGACGAAGGATGAGCTTATGAAAGACTGGCTAGACATCATCTTCAGGAGATATTTTAGAGTCCTATAGAGTCCTGTATAACCACTGGAGCCCTGGTGGAGCAGTGGTTAAGAGCGCAGCTGCTAACCAAAAGGTCGGCAGTTCAAATCCACCAGCCACTCCTTGGAAACCCTATCGGTCAGTTCCACTGTATCCTGTAGGGTCAATATGAGTCAGAGTCAACTCTACAGCAGTGGGATCTACAACTACTAGGAGCCCTGGTAGTGCAGTAGTTAAAGTGCTCAGCTGCTAACTGAAAGGTTGGTGGTTTGAACCCACCAGCCACTCTGTGGAAGAAAAGACCTGGTGATCTGCTTCCATAAAAATCATAGCCTAGGAAGCCCTATGGGGCAGTCCTACTCTGTCATATAGGGTTGCTACAAGTTGGAATTGACTCAACAGCACACAACAACAACATACTTTTGATGGCACACAGGACAGTAATTATCCAATTGGTGTCATTATTGAGTATCATCTCAGATCCTCAATCAGAGCTACATTAGGGTTGGAAAATTGCTGCTGGTGGGTTTTCACCTCTGAGTAACTTGGGACTAGACTCTGAGTAAGGACAACATGCTCAAAGGGAAGCAAACTGAACCTTTAAACATGACAGAGCTCTGGGTTGCTCAGAAGGCAGCTCTGTGGAGGAGCGTGCCTCTGGAGTCTAAGAGAATTCACATATAGATTTAAGGGTTCATAAAATTGTTAGTTCGTATTTCGACTTAGACTTCCCTTCTGTCATTCCAAGTGTCTAGTTGTAGGTTATTCTGGCTAAAGACAGACGGCTTAAAAACTCTTTTCATAAAGGCCCTTTGTCATGGATTGAATTGTGACCCCCAAAACTATCCATCAACTTGGCTGGGTCATGATTCCCAGTATTGTATGATTGTGTACCATTTTGTAATCTGATGTGATTTCCTTATGTGTTGTAAATTCAACCACTATAATGTAGTAAGATTGATTAGCAGCAGTTATGTTGATGAGGTCAACAAGATTAGATAGTGTTTTAAGCCAATCTCTGTTGAGATATAAAAGACAGAAA
>NW_004444001.1:3789511-3801141 GCF_000243295.1 Trichechus manatus latirostris | reverse complement strand
TTAAGCCAATCTCTTTTGAGATATAAAAGAGAGAAGCGAGCAGACAGACATGGGGACCTCATACCACCAAGAAAGCAGTGCCAAGAGCAGAGCGCGTCCTTTGGGTCTGAGGTTCCTGCACCGAAATGCTCCCAGACCAAGGGAAGACTGATGCATCACAAGGACCTTCGTCCAGAGCTGATAGAGAGAGAAAGCCTTCTCCTGGAGCTGATGCCCTGAATTTGGACTTGTAGCCTACTAGACTGTGAGAAAATAAATCTCTTTGTTAAAGCCATCCACTTGTGGTATTTCTGTTAGAGCAGCACTAGATGACTAGGATACGCTTCAAAGCACAAATTTCACTTGATTCCCATTTTCAGTATGATTCTCCCATCCTCAAATGTGCCTGGTGTTTCCCAAGCCTGAAAACCTTATGCTTTACACTCTCCTGACGATAATTATTCAAGTGCTTTTGCCAGTGTGGGGTGAGTGCCGTTGTCTAGCAGCTAGTTGTCTAGGAACTGGAGGTCTGTTTCTTAAGCAGCCTTACAACTAGCCCTCCAGTTTTTAGCTCCACTTTCACCCCAGTGTCCAGTTCCTGAGCCTTTTGAGGGTTCTGTGATGTACACTGAATTGCTTCTCAACTTTTCCCACTGCCGGGTTAGGGCCTGCCCTTTGCCCAGTACACCAAATCGGTTGCCACTTACCTTCTGCTCTCTTGCTTTCCAGATTTTGTCATTGTTGTCCTTTTGAGTTTACGCATTAAAACGAAACAAATATCTTTGCTGTCATTTTAAAGAGGTTTTAGGAAGAAGCAGAGGTAAATACAGTTCTTAGGAAGCATGGTTTTTCCTCTCTGGGGCCTGGGCTCTGGATAGAGGCGCCAAGCTCAAGGGCATTCCTTTTAGGGAGAGGGGAGCTGCGCCCTGCCACATACAACAGGTTAGGGGCCGAGGTGGTAGCATTGGACCTTGCAGAGCTTGCTAAGTTATCAGGAGGAACCCACCTGCTTGGCTCACTCTCTACTTATTCTGACATCTCCAACAGGGAAGTTGTGGGACTGATCTGTCATTTGCATTACCAGGGAGGGGTTTGCATAATGAAGAATCTGTGCTCCTGTGCTGCTACTTTTTCTCTTCAGGCACTAGAAAGAAGGCTATGTAGGAGGTGTTGCGGATTTATTTATACTAGATCTCACTCGGGCCAGTGCAAAAGATGAGAAGGCAGGAGTCTCCATACCAGCCAAAATGCAAAATTCTACTAATTGCTTTCAGAGGTATGTCCTTTGTATTTATGCCCTTTTAAAAATGATATTAGCAATTGTTTTATTCATAATTGGTTTGATATTTCTGCATAGAAGAGTTTAGGGAAGCTTCTATGTTTCCTTTTTTTTAAAAAAAATATCATTTCATTTAATATGTAATTCAGACTGCTTACCATAATCAGTCACATAAAACTCATACATGGTTTGATTTGTGCCTTTAGGTATTTCTGGTAAGCTTAACTTGCTTTGGTGGCTTCGTAAAAAGGCCTCAAGCTTTTCCCGGTTGTCCAGTTCCAGAAGGGCCCCTAAACTCCACATGAGGCCGAACACAAAGAGTTTGTGAAGATGTTCAACGCATGAAACACCGCCTTCTTCTTTGGACGGTATTAAACCTTCCAGAAGAGTGAGAGACTGAAAAAATTTTTAAAAATGACAATAACATTTTAAAAGAGGAATGAAGAGGAAAGAAAACAAATATATTTCAAAACATTGCTTGGTCACTGTCCTACAGTCAACAGCATTTAGAAGAAAGACCAACCTACTTTAGAAAGACTGAGTGATCTGGAAGAAAGAATGCTCAAGTGTGGTTTCTACCCTCAGCTTGTGCCACTAACCTCTCTGAGCCTCGGTTCCCTTATCCGAGAAGCAAAAGGCCTAGACTAGATGTTTTCTTAGGTGGCTTCTGGTTCTAAAGTGTAATGGCTACGAATGTTCCAGATTAAAGATTTTGTTTCTTTTTTAGCATTTTGCAGGGGCGAGCAAATTATGGTCCATGGGCCAGCTACTTGTTCTTGTAAATAAACTTTTACTGGAACACAACTACACTCATTCATTTATACATTGTCTCTGACTGCTTTCATGCTACCACAGCAGAGTTGAGTGGTTGCAATAAAGAGTTGTACAAAGCCTAAAGTATTTACTATCTGGACCTTGGAGGGAAAATGTACAGCCCCTATACAGCATCAGAAAGAAATGTATACTACAGTAAGACAGTCTCAGTCTTTGAAAGTAAAATTAGTTCAGAATAAAATTTACACCTCTATTACGCCTTTTGGAGCCCTGGTGGCACAGTGGTTTATTACGCCTTTTAAGGAGATCTGGTGGTGCAATGGTTAAAGCGCTCAGCTGCTAACCAAACGTTTGGTAGTTCCAACACACCAGCCACTTCGCAGGAGAAAGATATGGCAACCCGCTTTCGCAAAGATTTACAGCCTTGGAAACCTCATGGGGCAGTTCTACTCTGTCCTACAGGGTCACTATGAGTCAGAATTGACTCAATGGCAATGGGTTTTTGGATTATGCCTTTTAAAGTAAATACTAAATAACTTGTTGATTTGGGCCGTATGTATCACTTCTAACCCACCAACACTTATTGACTGCCATCTCTTAAGCTAAAAGAGAATCGAAGCATTAAAATGGTAATGAGAGATCATCGATTTTAGGAGAGCCCTAAAAAATCTATATTAGTTCTGTTTTTTCCAAAGACTAGTAGAGAAAACCGAGTTAGGAAAAAAGAAATGCCACAAACCACTTCTCAGAGAATTGTGTTTTCCCTATCTGATGTATACTCAATTTGCAAAGCCAAATTTTACTACCCAGGTTTTCCTGATTGCCACAAGCTCCCTTTTTGTACTTTTCTATAAAACTGCCAGTTTTATTTATTTTGTCATCTCTCACTGTTGGATATATTTTTCTGGGACAGACTACTAGGCTTGACCGTGGAAAAGACAGTTCATTCCCTTTCCCCTGACAGCACCCTCTGAGAAGTGAAGATAGTAAAGGGATGACAGTAAGATCACTAATGAGATCTTTCAAAGGCATCAAACTCCTCAGTCTTCACAGCCACAGCACAAAAACATTTCTATGGACTGCAAGAAGTTTCTATTTTAGAGTTTTGTAAATTACAATTGGAAACCCTGGTGGCATAGCGGTTAAGTGTTTGGCTGCTAACCAAAAGGCCAGCAGTTTGAATCCACCAGGTGCTCCTTGGAAACCTTACGGGGCAGTTCTACTCTGGCCTATAGGGTCACTATAATTTGGAATCAACTCAACGGCAACTGATTTGATTTGTTTTTGTTTTGTTTTTTAACACTACAATTGAGTGGAAAAAAAAAACTTCCAAATCTAAGTAATGAATGTACCCCATCCTCCAAAAAAAAAAAAAAAATCTCACTTGCGTAATATAGTTACACTCTAAGAGCTGCATTTTTGGATTGAGGTTCAGTTTCATAAATGTATATGCATCTTCAAATGCTTTATCATACAAATTTAGGAATACAGAGGCTTCCTGTGCTGTACGCTTCTTCAACCATGCCTGCAGCAAAGAAATAGAATCTCTGTTTATTAAGAAAGTGAAACATGGGAAGACCTAGCATGCTTCTGCTTGTCTCTCATCCCCACCTGTAATATCGGCCTCCAGCTGAGGGCAGAGCTGCTGATGTAGACCATGCCCATCCGTGAAACCGTAGCAGGGGAGGCGTTCTCAATATTGTGGACTTCAAACAAAAGCTTACAGTTAGGGGCCATGGGGATGCGATCCCCATTAGCTAATGTTAGAGTTTTGTTGTCGTCCAGCACAGAATTTAAGTTCTCGATCCAAATGGCATCTACCGGGCCATCTAAAATGAGGAAAACGTTTTCACCTGCAAGTAATTAAAAACAGGAAATCGCTCTCTTAAAAAGAAGCTGGCTAAGCAAATATGGTGTTATTAATAAACTGGCAGGGAATAAATGGTCCCCAAGGAGGGTTTCTGGATACCTTTCTTAGCTTTTAGTGTTTTCCTCCACAGAGTAGAAAAAATCCCATCTGTCCAGTCATTGGTGGCAGTGTCCAGTCTGCCAAACATCTGAGGCGCGGTAATGGCTTTTGGATTCATTCGCATTTCTCTGTGAGGCCTTCCACATTCTGTCAGCGCCTTCATCAAAATTGTTATAACAGTCGTCTTCCCCGAACCGCTGGGACCAAGAGTCATCAAGCCATGACGTACCAGAGATGTCTCGTATAACTGCACAATTAAACAATACATGGAAAAATGTAACTTACGAGTCTCTCGCCGGCATTCACAGAAGTAATTTGCTGAAATTTGGAAAGCATTAAATAAGCTGTTTAGCTATGTGCTTTAAAATAACTAGTTCACTTGTACACCAATCTTCATTGCAACGTTATTCACAACGGCCAACAGGTGGAAACAACCCAAGTGTCCATCAACGGATGAATGGAGAAACAAAATGTGGTATATACGTACAAAGGCATATTATTCAGCCATAAAGAGAAATGAAATTCAGACACGTGCTACGACATGGATGGACCTTGACAACATTATGCTAAGTTGAATAAGTCAGACACAAAAGGACAAATGTTGTATGATCCCATTTATAGGAAATATCTAGAATAGACAGATGCACAGAGACAAAAAGTTATTAGTGATTACCAGGGGTTGCGGGGAGGAGGTAATGGGGAGTTATTGCTTCAGGAGTACTCAGTTTCTGTTCGGGGTGATGAAAACCTTTGGAAATGTATAGTAGTGATGGTTGTACAACATTGTGAATGTAATTAATGATATAGAATTATACACTTAAAAATAGTTAAAATAGGAAAAAATTTGCTATATGTATTTTATCACAATAAAATTTTTTAAAATTCAATATTTAATATTATTAAAAGATGAGAAAATGTAAAAAATGTTGTTTTACTAGATATGGATAGCAAATTAGCACCACATTATAAAACAATCTACATGATGGAGTAATGACAATGTGAAACTTAAATTATATTTGGAAATAAATAATTGAGGATCTAGTTTTTGCTTCTCAGACTACGAATCCTTGGGATTTGGGTTTGCTGATTTATAACAAGCAGTTTTTCCACGCAAACACTTTCTCGGTATCCGATGTGATCATACCGCCCCCTAGTGGTGGCAAGCGGCAACACAAATTATCACAGTGGAGATTCACGTTTCACATCTGCCCTCTGGTTCCCAGAAGTAGATCATGAAATGAAGATTCATGGGCAGGTGATTCATTCAGGGATTGCTCCCAGGAGGAAATGATAAGGGAGTGGGGGAAGTGGGACAGGAATGGGAAGAAGCAAGTTGTGATTTGGGGTAAAGTCCTGTGGAGGGCAGGCTTAAGCCTGATCCTTCGGGGGATCTCTGGCATGTAAGTCACAGCTCAGTGTTTGTCCCACCTGGAAGCAGGGGAGCTTGACTCTCCTACTCCAGCACCCCATAAGTCCTTCACTAAGGAGAGGCTAACTTGGGAGTGGAGTGGGGAATAAACTCCCATGCACTTCCTGTTCTTTGCACCTGATGACAAAATGGCTCCAGTCCTCCTGAAAAAAACAAAACCAAACCTATTTATTGCCTTCAAGTTGATTCCGACTTATGGTCACCCTAAAGGACAGAGTGGAACTTCCCCATGTGGTTTCCTAGGCTGTAAATCGTTATGGGAGCAGACTGCCACATCTTTCTCCCGCAGCGCAGCTGGTGGATTTGAATTGCCAATCTTTTGGTTTGCAGTCAAGCACTTAACCAATGCACTACCAGGGCTCCTTAGTCCTCCTGAAGGGGGTGGCAAATGAGGGCTGTGAGAAGCAAAAGCACACAGAAGATGAAGAAGGGGCACATGGAAACGGTGAGAGGAATTCAAGGAAACACACTGAGAGCATGGACAGTGTCTTTACAAAATCCTGGCTATAGTTGTCTTTTTTCCCTTTAAAAAAAAATTTGTGTGTGTGTGTGTAGTAAAGTATATGTAACAAAAAACTTGCCATTTTAAATAGTTATAAGTGTACAGTTCAGTGACATTAAGTACATTCACCATGTTGTGCAATCATTACTGCCATCCATTTCCAAATGTTTCCCATCAGCCCAGACAGAAACTCAGTAGTCCTCAAGTTAATAACTGCCCTTCCCCTCCCTTTCCCCAGCCCCTAGTAAACTTTTGCCTACACGACATATTTCATATAAGTAGGATTGTACAATATTTGTCCTTTTGTGTCTGTCTTAATTCACCTAGCATAAAGTTTTCAAGGTTCATCCGTACGGTAGCATGTATCAGAACTTCATTTCTCTTCATGGCTGTATAGTATTCCATTATATGGCTAGAGCACATTTTGTTCATCCATTCATCTGCTGATGGACAGTTGGGTTGGTTCCACCTTTGGCTATTGTGAATAATGCTGCAATGAATTTTGGTGTACAAATATCTGTTTGAGTCTCTGCTTTCCGGTCTTTTTGTTCTATACCTAGGAATGGAATTGCTAGGCCATATGGTAATTATAGGTTTAACTTTTTGAAGAATTGTCAAACTGTTTTCCACAGCAACTGCACCATATTATATTCCCACCAGCAATACACAAGGGCTCCAATTTCTCCGCATCCTACCCAACACTTGTTATTTTCTGTTTTTCTGATAATAGCCACCCTAGTGGGTGGGACGTGGTATTTCATTGTGGTTTTTATCTGCATTTCCCTAGTAACTAATGATGTTGAGCATTTTTTATGGGCCACTTGTATATTTTCTTTGGAGAAATGTCTATTCAAGACCTTTGCCATTTTTTTAACTGGGTTGTTTGTCTTTCTGTTGTTGAGTTGTCGGAGTACTTTACATATTTTTTGATAATAAATTCTTACCTGACTTACGGTTCCCAAATATTTTCTCCCATTTTGTATGTTGTCTCTCCACTTTCCTGACAAAGTGCTTTGATGCAAAAAAGTTTTTAATTTTGATGAAGTTCAGTTTATCTATTTTTTTCTTTTGTTGCTTATGCTTTGGTGCTATATCTAAGAATCCATTGTCAAAAACAAGGTTTTGAAGATTTACCCCTATGTTTTCTTCTAAGAGTTTTATAGTTTTAGCTCTTATATTTAGGTCGTCGATGCATTTTGAGTTTATTTTCATGGATGGTGTGAGTTATGCGTCCAACTTCATTCCTTTACAGTTTTCCCAGCATCATTTGTTGAAGAGACTGTTCTTTCCCCCACTAAATGGACTTCGTACCCTTTTCAAAAATCAATTGGCCATAGATGTACGGGTGTACTTCTGGACTATAATTTTCATAATTAAAAATAGAAGTCAAAGGTCTCACGACTTCAGTTGTTCACCTAAATTTTAGACGTAAATGTATTATCACTGTAACCCATAGTTAAAAGTAATAAAGGCACTGCTCTCACATTATGTTTGAGAGTAATGTTATTGACATGAAAAAAGAACAAAATATTCTAGACTCCCACTGTCTTAGTCATCTAGTGCTGCTATAACAGAAAGACAAAGAGAAATTTATTCTCTCACACAGTTTAGGAGGCTAGAAGTCCAAATTCAGGGTGCCAGCTCCAGGGGAAGGCTCTCTCTATTGGCTCTGAGAAGGTCATTGTCATCAATCTTCCCTGGTCAAGGTACTTCTCAGCACAAGGACACCAGGTCCAAAAAACATGCTCTGCTTCCAGCTCTGCTTTCTTGGTAGTAGGATGTCCCCCTATCTCTCTACTCACTTCTCTCTTTTTTATCTCAAAATAGATTGACTCAAGACACAACCTAATCTTGTACATTGAGTCCTGCCTCATTAACATAACTGCCTCTAATCCTGCCTCATTAACATCATAGATGTAGGATTTACAACACATAGGAAAATCATATCAGATGACAAAATGGAAGACAATCACACAATACTGGAAATCATGACCTAGCCAAGTTGACACACATTTTTAGGGAGACACAACTCAATCCACAATACCCACCCATAGAGATGACTAGGGTTTTAGTACTCCATACACTGTACGTATATCATATATGAAATACTTTCCCAGAAATTTAAGTAAAGAACACATTTAAAGTGATTTCTAATACATGTGTGAGGAAAAATAATTAAACTTCTCCCAAAATATTTCCTTGTAAAATTTGGATATATCTCATATATCTGCACATCTGAAAAACTGGCAAAAAACCAATAAGTCTAAATAAGAGCTGTTATTTTTCAAATGCAGTTTTCAACACTCTCCACAACTTTAGCTTCTTCATTTTCTGAAAGTCCTGGAAAACACTCCAAAGCATCAGGCCCATAGAGATTTAACCCTGTGTCTCTTTTACAGCTTCTCAACTCTGCTGATAAAGTAATTGGGTAGTCATCACAAGGATAACAGCAATGTAAAAATGGTGTGGGGGCATTGTCCAACCTCCTTGTCTAACTTCGCAAGGGTGGAGAATCATCAAGGTTATCAGCATCAGCCAAAGGCTGATTCCTGTGAGATGGAGGTCACACATACCTCCTTCTCTCCAACCTTTTTACCAATTTGGATACCAGCTGTCCCTCCCACAGCACTCTACTTCTCTGCTGGGTTCAATAATTTGTAGCAGTTCCCACACAGAACTCACAGACAATACTCACAGTTATGGGGTTTATTAGGGAAGTAACAGGCTACAATTTGGGATCAGGATCAGGAAGCATGTAGGCAGAATCTCCCTTCTTCGGCACAGGGCAGCTCTCTCAGCTCCTCTCAGCTGTGGAGGGCTTCTCTTGGCCCCCTTGGGATAGGCCTCCACTCTTGGCCCTAGGCTCTTGGCCCCTGGGCTTGGCTTTGCTTGGGCAAGTGTTACAAAGCTCTCTAGCTCCGCCAACTAAGTGCCCAGAGTCACCCTACTCTGCCAGGAAGCCTCCTGCCCAAAGGCACTTAGCTCTCTCACTCCATGGGTCGGCAAGCCTAGCTCTGCTGACAAGTGCCCAAAGGACCTCACTCCACCAGCAAGCCTCCTGCCCGAAGGCTCTCAGCTCTCGTGCTCCATAGGTTCGCACACCCACTGTAGCTGCCTTGCTCCGTGGGTGGGAAGCCCATCATGCCATCTCACACTGGTCTCCTGGTTCTGCTGTCACTATTTCTCTGCCACTGCTTCTCAATGTCTCGTGCCATCTCTGGTGTTGCAGCCCTCTCTGTCTCCTGGGTCTAGGAGGTTCTCAATGCAGGGACCCCGGGTCCAAAGGATGCACTCCACTCCTGGCTCTTCTTTTTTAATGGTAGCGAGGTTCCCCCTTTGCTCTGGGATTGGCTCTTTTTTTATGCCTAGCAGGATGACAAAACTGACCAATCCCCTCGTTAGGGTTCCATATACCTTATTTGCATGGTCCCACTCCCACAAGGGTCCCATGCACCTTATTTGCATTATTAGCAAGCTGCCCAATCCCCTTGGTGGGCCACAAAACAACTTATTTACATAGTCCCACCCAATCATTATGTGGGAGTCACAAGACCATGGATGGCTACAAGGACCATATTAAGCAATTCACTGCACCACAAGCAACATGATGGACAGAAAGATGTCAAGAGACATAGGCAAAGTATTCAAGTTTTACTGTAGGTGAACCAATAAAACCAGTTGCCATTGAGTCAATTCTAACTCATGGTGACCCCCTGTGTGTCAGAGTAGAACTGTGTTCCATAGGTTTTTCAATGGCTGATTTTTCAGAAGTAGATCACCAGGCCTTTCTTCCAAGGTGCCTCTGGGTAGACTCAAACCTCTAACCTTTCCATTAGCAGCCAAGTGCATTAATCATTTACACCACTCAGGGACTCCGTACACGAAGTGGCACTCCCAGATTTTGAGGGTTCACGCCCCATTAAGGTTCCTAGCTGCAGTGACACTGCCAGATTGGCACAAGAAGCCCACTGGGTCTTTCCATCTCCCCAAATTTTTATAATCTACTATCCCTTTCCAGCTGTTCTTGAGATTACAGGCCACAGTCAAACCTTCTCACCAGGAGTAAGTAACAATGCCAGTAAATTGCTGCTTGGTTACTATGAGGCAGCATAAATCCATATGCTCCTTCTATGACCAGCACATCCCCCTGAGGACTCTTTTTGCAATGATATATTATAAGGTGTTTTGATTCAGTGTCAACATTTACATCAAGTAAGACCAGTATCATGTTTTCTTCTGTTCAAACGGTGATCTTTAATGGCACACGCTATTGTTATATTGATGATAGATAAAAATTTATTTACCTGCACAAGTTTGAGATTCCAAGGTGGATGGTTAATTAAACCTTCTTCCGCAACCTGGTTGGCTACTGCATCTTGCAGGTCTGTGTAAGTACTACTGTCTAGCTGTAATCCTGGAAACAGGTCATTGATTAAGCTGAGGAACAGCGGTTCATCTTCATCAACCTAAAATGTCATAGATTGAAACAAATTTACTCACCCAGTCAACAGATACTTATCAACTGGCTAGTATGTGCATAGCACTTATGGCCAGAGAATCATGTATTATTCTCCTAACCATACCTGTATCTTCTAGAACTTTCTCCTGAACAACACCACTGAATCCACATTACCTATAGCATTGTAGCCAAAGTTCCTTGGCATTCAAAGTATTCCACAATCTAGCCTCCATCTACTGCTCCAAGGTTTGATCTCATTGCTTTATCATGTGAATACTCTGCTTCGCACAGGCAGGTATACTTGTTAACCCTAAAAACGTGCAATTTACCGTCACAACTCTATGAGAGTATAGCATTAGTATTTCACATTTAAATTAGGCAAATATCCATAGCCCTGCATGACTGGTTCATACGTTGGCTGGAAAACTCCATTAAAGCCATGTTTCGCTTCCTGAGAAGCAGTAGATTTGAGTAAACAATGTCATTAATACATAAATCACCCTATTACCAACTGCTAAGTATTTCCTGATTTCTCCCTATCCTACAGGCCTCCCCTGATACTTTCTTGAATTCTTGCCTAGGAATTTCAAGAATACCATTATCTAAGGGAGGCAGTGAGGTGTACTGGAAGGAGCAGAGGATTTGGCATTAGAAAGCCTTGTGGGCTTTCATTACAGTTTCTCAACTGACTGTGATGATAGTGTGTGAGTTCCCCAAACTCTCTGAGTCTCAGCTCCCTCATAAGTAAAACCGGGATATTTGTACCAGCCATCCATATTCCACAGAGTTGTTGTGAGGCTCATCTAAGACATGGAAAGGCTTTGAAATAGCAATGAACTTCAAAGATGTTAGTTGTTGGGTTTTGTAACTAAAATGTGAGTTTCATAAGAACTATTTCTTCCTCAGCCTTGTACCCACCAGGGTCTGGACACAATACCTAGCATATAGAGAAGACCTGGAATAAATATCACGTGAACCTGTCCATCAGCTAGTTCAAAACAGCCTGGCTATAATTATGACAGGAATGAAAGCAGCAAAATAACTAGTATAATTTCCACAGCAAACTTCTAATGCATTAATGCAAAACAGTAATCGTGTTGGTGTTTTGAGAGAGACATATCAGCGATAAGCTAGTCACATATAGAGAAAACACAAAGTTCTCATGGCTCCCCGTGAGTCCAGATTTTCAAATTAAGAGTTTCTGTTACATTATCAATAGCGGATTGGTTGCTCAGTGGT
>NW_004444001.1:3774009-3787793 GCF_000243295.1 Trichechus manatus latirostris | reverse complement strand
CTATAAAGGGGGAGCATGAGGGAACCTTGTGGTGATGGAATAGTTCTGTATCTTGATTGTAGTGGTGGTTACACAAATCTACACGTGACAAAACTGCATAGTGCGTAATACTACACACACACACACACAACTGAGTGCATGTAAAAACACCAAACCAGTTTCATCGAGTCTACTCTGACTCATGGCAACCTCGCGTGTCAGGGAACAACTATGCTCTATAGGGCTTTCAATAGCTGATGTTTCACCAATAGATCTTCAGGCCTTTTTTCCAAGGTGCATCTGGGTGAACGCAAACTTCCAACCTTTCAGTTTGCAGCCGAGCACCATAACCCTTTGTGCCACCCAGGTAACTGGTGAAATTGGAATAAACTGTTAATCGTTATCAACATCAATTTTCAGGTTTTGTTATTGCACTACATTTATAAGATGTCAACTTTGAAGGAGGTGGGGTGAAGGGGGCCCATAACCTCTCTGTACATTTCTTCGCAATCTCCTGTAACTGTATAATTATTTAAAAATAAGACTTTAAAAAAAATCTTTAACCAATAGGTCAGATTAATTATAAATATATTTTAGAAAAGGGTCAATGAGCTTTTTCTTCACTGACTAGCATTTCACAAGGTAAAACTGCAAAAGAAAAAAACAAGGTCTACGGCAAAGAGAAAAGAGATATACAAAGTTACCTGCTTAGTAAGTTGCTCTTCACAGAGTTTGTAAAGAACATAAAATTTCTGAGCCAAGATTACATTTTCAAGAAAACCACAGCTTGCAAGTTTAACTCGCATAATGATCTGAAAATTAATACATGATATCAGTCAACAACTTAGTGGAAAACAGGTAAAGAATACACACTATATATATTATGTTCTGCTTTTAAATCCGGGTGCATACCTGTCTATCAGGAACCATCATCGCGACAGTTCTGAACTGAATTTTTAAGTTTTCTGGCAGTTCCTGCCGCCCAGCATATCCAGGGTTCTAAAAGTTAAAATATACTTAATTTGTAATTGTTGGTATAATTGGCATTTCATGCATACAAATACATTTGAAATTCCTTGTTCAGATTCTAAGGTGATATTGAAAAACATTAAATTCATAAAATGTCCTTCCTTTCTCAAAAAGGTAGATTGGAACATTGATATTTATTAATCTCAGATCATGTCCATTTTCATTATACTAATAAAGTCCCACATACGGGCGCGCATGCTCGTACTTTGTGTAGCAAAATTAACCATTTGTGTGTATACTGGTTTAAAAAAACAAGAAAGTAAAAGAAAAGAAAACTGAATAAATATCTGGATAATTATAGTCTAAAATACGTAGCTGAAAGAGGGGAAAAAGTTAGGGTTTTATACTGATCAGCTTACTCAGATAATTTTTGTCCCATCTTTTCAATTATTCTTTGCAGTCATTGTTACAGAGTTCTTTGGCTGACAAAGCACCATTAAAAAACAAAACCAACCATGGGGGTGAGAGGAAATAAAGAAGGAATGAAGAGACAAAGAAAAATGACAAAAGAGGAGGTAGAAAGGAAGCTAAGGCCTCTCAAGTAGCAACAGGTTAGGATAGGTTGGACCCAGAAGTCCTAAAGGAAAGGTTGGAAGTTCAAGGGCAAGTCAGATAAATAGGAGTCAGTTATTTTAGGAAAGTACATTAAGACATTTTCAATTCCTGAACACTTACTGGGCACTTTCAATTGACCAGATGCCTTGCTAGGTGCTGGGAATACAGAGATCGCTGGTTGTCTCCCAATACTTCTCCTTCCTTAGTCACGGAACCCCAGTTGCAAGAGTGGAACAGTGAAACCCGTGACAGCCGAAACTTGATGGGACTGCCTTGCTTTTCCGGGTCTCAAAAGTTTTCTGCCTTTGACAGGTAGCAGTCTTACCACTTTTCTATCACTGTCTATTAGTGGACAATATTTGTGTTTTCCTTCTCTGACAGGTTTCTGTCTGACACAGGTTCTGGCTTTCGAAGGTTTTACTGTACATCACTACCCAGACCAAAAACCACATTTCCCAGTCTGCCTTGCAGTTGGCATGATTAAATTCTACACAGTGAGACCCAAAAGGACACATTGTATGAAATATCCCTGATGTTTGTGTTAAGGGAGTTGATTTAATCATTTGGCTGCAACAAAATAAAGATGCTTCTGTAGCCTTTTGAGTCATGCGGTGACCTTAAAGATGGAAACCATGAGGGAGCAGGAACACAGAAGGATCTTCAGAGAAAAAATTCTTATGTGTTAATCCACTATTTTTCATGTCTCACTAACTCACAGCCCAATGCAATATCTAATTGATATTTCCAATATTATCCTTAATTCAGAGAGAATGTTAAACTTCTTTTAAATTTCCTAGGCCGCAGTATCACAGTGAGTAAATTTCTTCATCCTGTTTCCAGAGTTATAATTGATCACTTCTGAATTATTACTGTTTCCTCCTAACTGCTTTACTGGATGTTTGCTTAACAAAAACTTTTCTGATTTTTCTTCCTGTACTTTATCTTTGTGCCCTGGGACACTTACAACTTAGAGCACTTTGTGTTATCTTGCAACTTAGTGATTTTATTGTATAAGGAACATTTATAAAATGATTAAACAAAACTGGCTCGACATTCACTTCTCTAATTCACGTTGTTAGCGCCATCAAGTTGGCTCCAACTCATAGCGACCCTGTGTACAACAGAACAAGACACTGCCCAGTCCTGCACCATCCCCACAGTCATTGTTATGCTTCAGCCCATTGTTACAGCCACTGTGTCAATCCATCTCCTTGAGGGTCTTCCTCTATTTTGCTGACCCTCTACTTTTCCAAGCATGATGTCCTTCTCCAGGGACTGATCCCTCCTGATAACACGTCCAAAGTATGTGAGATGAAGTCTCGCCTTCCTTGCTTCTAGAGAGCATTCTGCTGTACTTCTTCCAAGATAGATTTGTTTGTTCTTTTGGAAGTCCATGGTATATTCAATATTCTCGGCCAACACCATAATTCAAAGGCAACAATTCTTCTTCGATCTTCCTTATTCATAGCCCAGCTTTCCCATGCATATCAGGCGAATGAATATACCTTGGGTCGGGCGCACCTTAGTCCTCAAAGTGATATCTTTGCTTTTTAACACTTTAAAGAGGTCTTTTGCAGCAGATTTGCCCAACGCAATATGTTATTTGATTTCTTGACTGGTGCTTCCATGGGCTTTGATTGTGGATCCAAGTAAAATGAAATCCTTTACAAATTCAAACTTTTCTCCACTTATCATGATGTTGCTTACTGGTCCAGTTGTGAGGAGTTTTGTTTTGTTTTTTTTTAAATGTTGAGGTGTAATCCATACTGAAGGCTGTAGTGTTTGAGCTTCCTCAGTAAGAGCTTCAAGTTCTCTTCGCTTTCAGCAAGCAAGATTGTGTCATCTGCATATCGAAGGTTGTTAATGAGTCTTCCTCCAATTCTGATGCCATGTTCTTCTTAATATAGTCCAGCTTCTTGTATTATTTGCTCAGCATACAGACTGAATAAGTATGGTGAAAGGATACAACCGTGATGCACACCTTTCTTGACTTTAAACCACGCAGTATCCCCTTGTTCTGTTTGAATGACTGCCTCTTGGTCTACGTACAGGTTCCTCACGAGCACAGTTAAGTGTTCTGGAATTCCCATTCTTCACAATGTTATCCATAGTTTGTTATGATACACACAGTCGAATGCCTTTGCACAGTTAATAAACTAGAGGTAAACATCTTTCTGGTATTCTCTGCTTCCAGCCAAGATCTATCTGAAATTAGCAATGATATCCCTCGTTCCGCGTCCTCTTCTGCATCTGGCTTGAATTTCTGGCAGTTCCCTGTCAATGTACTGCTGCAATCACTTTTGAATTATCTTCAGTAAAATTTTACTTGTGTGTGATATAAATGATGTTGTTCGATAATTGCATTCTGTCGGATCACTTTTCTTTGGAATGGGCACAAATATGGGTCTCTTCCAGTCGGTTGGCCAGGTAACTGTCTTCCAAATTTCTTGACATAGACAAGTGAGCACCTCCAGTGCTGCATCTGTTTGCTGAAACATCTCAGTTAGTATTCTGTCAATTCCTGGATCCTTTTTTTCGCCTTCAGTGCAGCTTGGACTTCTTCCTTCAGTACCATCGGTTCTTGATCATATGCCATCTAATTTCTAATTCATAGAAACTCCCATTTATTCATGCCTTTGTTTTCTATCTTCATACACTGTATCTCAAAGTTCTGCCCTCAATCACATGGTGCCTGAACTTGTTATAATTCTTTGGTATAGGACCTTGTTTCGGAAGTTTTTAGTTATTTCCATCACTCTTTTATTAAGTATCACAGAAAAACAAAGTTTAGAGGTTAAGCAGTCAGGTTTTGACGTCACACAGATAACGAGCTCTGTCTCTTACTGGCTGTGTGACTTAAGCAAGTTATTAAATCTCTCTGAGCTATAAAATAGAGATGATAGTATCTACTTCAGAGGGCTATCACACCCATAAAATGAGGTACATGTGGCAGTCATTAGTGCTATGGCCCAAATATTTTAGGTTTTTCCCCCTTTCAGGACCATACATGATAGGATTGTGCTCCCTGTCCCCTTGAAGTTAGGTGTGCCCATGTCACCTGCTTTAGCCAATGACTTGTGACTTGTGTCATTTCTGGACAGAAACCCAGAGAGTCAGCACAATTCTTCATGTTCTCTTTTTTCTTTGCTGCAACAACCAGCAATGACTGAGACAGTAGCTACCTTGTCAACCAGAATACCAGAGTAAGGACATGTAAAGGAGATCTTCCCTCCCCCAGCCCTGCCACCCCAGTCAATCCACAATGGACATGTAACATGAAGGAGGGAGAAACAAATAAAAGTGGTTTCAAGTCACTAAGGTTTTGGGTTGTTTGTTACTGTAGCATAGCATGAGCTATCCTAACTGATACACGTCATAAAACATTTGGCCCAGCACCTTATTCATAATGTTGTCAGTTGCCGTGGAGTCGATTTTGATTCATGGTGACCCCATGTGTGCAGAGTAGGACTACTCCAAAGGGTTTTCAAGGCTGTGAACTTGCAGAAGCAGATCTCCAGGCCTGTCTTCCAGGGCACCTCTGGGTGAGTTCAAACTGTCAAGCTTTTGGCTAGTAGTTGAGTGCTTAACAACTTGCACCACCCAGGGACTCCTTTATATACAATAAGTGCTCAATAAACAGTAGCTATCATTATTACTGGAGCCCTGGTGGCACAGTGATTAAGAGCTCAGCTGCTAACCAAAATGGTGGCAGTTCGAATCCACCAGCCGCTCCTTGGAAACCCTGTGGGGCAGTTCTACTCTGTCCTATGCGGTCACTATGGAAATCGATTCAATGGCAACTGGTTTGGTTTTTTGGTTTTTATGATTATTATTAACATATTACTATTTTATCTTTCGTGTGTGCTGTTTTTATTACTAAAAAAAAAAATCCAATAAGAGAGAAGAGCCCATGACCCCTGAATAAGTCAGACATTTACCAACTAATATATGCTTTCTTTTACTTAAGTCTCTAACAGTTAAGCTAATCAAGTTGCATTTAAATCGTACGTTCTCACCATTGTTAAGAAAATTCCAAATTCTGGATTTAAGTCAACACAATCACCATCAGAGAAAATGAACTGTTTTTTCCTCTCTTTTCTTGCTGTCAAAACAATATATATTTGTTGGGCTGCCACTGATAATACAGGCAATTCAATTCTGTTAAACTCATCAAAACAACCCCAGGAACCCGACTGTGCAAGGCCTGAAATGAAAAACAGTCAATTTGCAAAGTTTTATTTTATAATAGTCCTTCCTAATAGCACTCATTTTCCCAGAGTACTCCTAAACCATTGTATATTGAAACATGGTTTATGCAAAGTTTCCTACCTGGTTGTTTATAAAGACATATTTCATTCCAGTGATAAAGAGGGGTATAATTATTTGTATTATCATCACCAAAACAATGAAAACAGTACACTACTAAAATGAAAGTCATTACAGTCAGGAATGGTAACAGCTGACAAAACTTGACCCAGTATGGGAAGGGGGTGGATGGAACCATGATAGGGGATACATTCCTTAAGTTGTGGGGAAACTGACAAAATAAAGGAAGCACCCCTCTGGGTCAGATCTCTCATTATTCCCTTTTTATCACTATTACATAGATATTTCTGGATGCTGGGTGAGACAGGGAAGGGCCAAAAGGATTTCTTTCTTTTTTAACTTAAAAAAAAAAAAAAAAAAAACTTTGTTTTTTATAGCATTTTTAGGTTTACAGAAACTGTGCAGAAAGCACAGAGGGTTCCCTTTTACTCCCTCCACCCTGCACACTGTCTCTCCTATTAACATCTTACATTCCCGTGGTACATTTGTTGCAATTGATGAACTAATATTGATACATTATTATTAACTAAAGTCCACAGTTCACATTAAGTAAAATGATTTTTATTTATTGCTTACAAAACGTAACACAGAGCAAGACCTGGATATCGTGAACATTGCTCCAGCCCTCAAGAATCAAAACCTTTACTATCTTCAGCTATCTGAAATGCTCATTTCTTCTATTGTATCTCCCTTCAATCTTCCCTTCTCTCCTTTGGGAATTTTCATTATACAGATGTTGGAACTCATGTATCTATCCCTATGACTCTTAAGTTTTTTGGTCAAACTCCATCTCTTTGTCTTTTTGCAATGTATTCTCTTGGCTAGATATTCCAACTCAAGAGAGTTTTGTTTTTTTTTTTTTCTTCATTTATGTTTTCGATTTCCAACAACTCCAATTTTTTTTATAGCAGCCTGTGTGTTTTTTTTTTTTTTTTTAATTGGTTGTTAGTGATAAATTCTTGACTCTCTCTGAAGCTTTTAATTTTATTTATTTTTACATTTCCTTCTGTTTCCTCTATTAATTCAGTTCAGTAGTCTCTTTACTGCATTGGGTGCCTGTCCACTTTTTCATATATTTTATGAGACTTTGTTATCTCTGCCTAATGGTTTTTTAATATGTATTTCCTCAGCCCACATGCAAATTTGTTTGCAGAATGCATACCTGGCTCTGGTGGTTTGGTGTGAGGTATAGGATAGGCAGGAGAATGACTCAAAGGTTTTTGTCTGAACATTTGGGAGAACGAGTGGCCATTTACCGAGACGGGGAAGGCTTAGGAATGAGTAGATATGGAGAGCAGTAGGGGAGAGCAGGAGTTTGATTTTGGATAAACAGAATTTGGACTATTATGAGTCAGAATCGACTCAACGGCACAGAACAACAACAGAATTTCAGAAAGAGCACTGGTGGTATGACAGTTAAGCACTCAACCGCTTGCCAGTTTGAATCTACCCAGCAGCTCCGTGGGAGAAAGAACTGGAGAGCTGCTCCAGTAAAGATTACAGCCTAGAAAATCCTATGGGGCAGTTATACTCTGTCACACAGAGTCACAGTGAGTCAAGCATCAACTCAATGGCACCTAACAACAACAACAGATATTTAAGTGGAGGTGTCAGTAGGAGACGTTTGCAGTTTCAAGAAAGCCAAATTAGAAACGTAAATTTGGGAGTCATCATATAGATGGTATTTAAATCTTGGGTCGGCATCATACCAGCAAGAGAATGAGAGTCAACAGACAAGCAAAGACCAACAATGACTGAGCTCTAGGACTGAAGTGTTCTGTGGTCTTTTTTCTCTATCCAGCTGAAACCACCTCCGATTGATCTTTCAGGATTTTCTCAAAATTTCCCATCTACTAATGGCTCCCTTTCTTGTTTTCCAGTGTTTGTGCTTTTAAAAATTCCTTTATTTCAGAACTATCTATATGGGATCAAACTGACAACAGCAACTCAAAAGGTTAGATAGGAACCTTAGGGTGAGAACGGTTACACAACTGGAAGAATGTAATCAATGTCAGTAAGTGGTACATGTAGAAACTGTTGAACTGGTGCGTGTTTTGCTGTGTATATTCTCAACAACAAAATAAATACAACTATACAAAAAAAGAAAATCCTTCATCTCAGTGGATATAAAGTAGGAAGGAAAGTTGCATGTGTGATCAGTTTTCTATCTTGATCTTATCTCCACCATTGTTTCAGGCAATAAACTGATTCAATTTTCATAATCCAATCGATATCCCACACGTGGAATGTAACACCAGCAATAGTACTGAAACATGAAATTGATGATATTCGACCATTTTGACCTAGAAAAATGGCAATACCGTATGGATTAACCCATACTGATGTTGATTATCTGAAACAATATCACAATCAATTTATATCAGAAAATAATGTAGAGGTACAATAAAAATAAATTCAACAAAAATAATTTAACATCGTTTTGACACTTGCCTTTAAAAATCCTTCCTAGGCCTCTGAAATCCATTTGATCTGAGCAGTTGAACACAACCACATATTTTCCCAAACACCTTCCCATGTCTTTGGTGGTCTCTGTTTTGCCAGTGCCTGCAGGTCCTGCTGGAGCACCACCCATGTTCATTCCCAAAGCCTGTGCTAAAGTGATATAGCATCTGCAAATGTCAATCAGATAAAATATTGTTAATACAGGATAATCCGTATTAGAGTAAAGCACAAGCAAAAGCCCAGGAATAACAGGAATGAGCCTGTTTATATTCCAATTTGAGCAGGCCACATAAAAGAGATAGGGGCCCAAACAAAGCTGGGGTAAAAACCAAAACCAAACCCACTGCTCTCGAGTCAATTCCAACTCATACTTGCTATTTATTAGAAGTAGTACAGTGATTCCAAAAATTACTTGGGGCAAACGTCTAAACTCCTTAACATTGATTTAAAACCTTCAGGCTTTCTCTCCCATTGTGGTCAGGATAAGCTGCAAAATCAGAAAACCAAATAAACGGTGGTATGCTGGTAAATGTTTAACAACTGGCTCTCAGGATGGGGGCAGTACTGATTTGTACTTTTGCCAATTTCTATGGTGTAAATACTTCCACTATGGCCAATGGCAAGCTATCAGTCTAATGTCACTGAATCCAGAATTGGGAAGAGGTGCACATAGTCAGAGCACATCCATTGCAGAGATGTTTTTTACTATGAAATATTTCACTCATTTAGAAAAGTAGAAAAAATAATATAATTAATCTCCTTGTATCTGTGATTCAGCTTCTGCTATATTTACTTAAGATCTAAGTAAAATTTAGTAAAGATCTTAGGAAAGCTTAGTGAGATGTGAAGCTTAACACGTAAACACCACTGGAAGAGAAAGAACACTGACAAATGTATGCTGCAATGGCACTGGGCATCTAAAGGGAGAGGCTGGATGAATAAAGAGGAGGCTAAAGATGTAATTTGACTGCATCATAATTTTACTTGGAGGCACCCCTATTTAAACTACTGGTGGGATTAAATGTTATATAACCCAATTTAATCCAATTGTACAAATATGTATTGAACGTCTTCTAGGCACAGTGTATTGAACTGGTGCTGTGAGATATAACCAATAACCAGTTGCCATCAAGTCAACTCCTACTCATGGTGATTCCATGTGTGTCAGAATAGAACTGTGCTCCATAGAGCTTTCAGTGGCTAATTTTTTGGAAGTAGATCGTGAAGCTCTTTTTCTGAGGCACCTCTAGGTGGACTCAAGCCTCCAATCTTTCGGTTAGCAGCCTAGTGCACTAACCATTTGCACCACTCAGGGACTTCTGTTGTGGGATACAGAAAGATGAAAAAGGCCCAGTTCTTATCCAGTGTGATCTACTGCAAAGAGCTGCGGGGGGATCGCTATTGACTTGTTATTCAGACTTGGCTAAGAAACTTCACTTTAGGCATCCATTTCCTCATTTGAAAGACGAGGAGACTGAATTAGATCTCCAAAGTTCCTTCCTTCTTTACAATTCTGAAGACTTGCTTTATGGTTATTTTTCCATCTTGGAAACTAAGATTCATTACTAGATTACTCAGTCACATTCAAGTTTGCCTTCATTCTTACATATTTTTCTGCTTCATAAAATTTTAATGTACATGTGTAAGTAACAGATAGTTATTTCATTGTTAGACTGACTTTGATGAGGTAGCATACACTCAACACAACAGCAATATGCTTTTGTTAATACTTTAATGCAATTTTAGGATGCTTTTCAACACTTTAATTAATTACAAAATGAAACAACAAAAAATGTATTTCTTACCTATCTGTTAATGGAGTGATAACAAGACGATCAGTGCATCCTAGAAATTCATTTTGATAAATAAAATCAACATCTGTAATAGACACCACAGTTTGATCCAAATCTTCCTTAAAATAAAACCTGCTCTGTTTTAGCCATTCAAAATCAGTAATTGATTTGATATGCATTTTCACCTTAAAAATACAAAATACAAAAAGTTACATACCTGAATTACAATCGCATGAAACATACACGTATTATTCACTCATTTATTATGAACGATTTTCATCCATTTAACAAATAACAAATTTTTACTGAGGCCCTCCTTGTGCTTTACAATGTGCTGAGTGAACAAGAAAGATGTGGTTTCTTGTCTTCTGGAGTTTACAGAAAAGGGCAAAAGACAAACGGTTAAATGAGTAATTGCAATGGTGGGTGAAAAGCGGTACCAAAGAAGTTCAGGGTTCATGGAAACATGTAGCAAGAGGACCTAACCTGTTCTTGGGGGTTTGCGAGGGAACTCAGAAACTTAAATAAGGTATAGCAGGTAGGAGGCGTGCCCTGGGCTCCGCTTGAGGCGGGGCACCAATGAGCAGTTTCTATTGGCCATCAGTTTCCATCGCCAGCTGTGAGAGATCATTCAGCAACTTAACACTAATTGCCCTAGGCCTATTTTCCACAGATAGCAAAACCCAAACCAAACTTGTTGCCATCGAGTCATTTCCGACTCACAGCGACCCTACAGGGCAGAGTAGAACTGCCCCATAGGGTTTCCAAGGAGCAGCTAGCTGGTGGATTCGAACAGCCGACATTTTGGTTAACACCAAAGCAATTAATTACTATGCCATCAGAGCTTCTACTTTCTGTGGCTAGGCCCCTGATACTGTGATGTTTAATGTTATGTGGCAGCTTGGCTAAGCTGTGATTCTCAGTGGGTTGGCAGACACTGGACTGGGTGCTCTTCCATAACTTAATACAGGAAAGCCTGCGAAAGCAGGAACCTGTGTAAGGAGGAAACCTGTCAGAGAAGGAAAACTCAAATATTTTCCACTAATAGAGAGTAATAGAAAAGTGGTGAAGACTGCACCCTGTCAAAGGCGGAAAACTTGCAAGACCCGGAAAAACAAGGCAGTTCCGTCAAGTTCCGGCTCTCACAGGTTTCACTGTTTAATGTAATCACCTTCTATTATGTGATCTGATGTGATCATCCAATCAGTTGAAAGGGAAATTTGGGGGAGGAGGGGGTTGTGTGGCCTGCCTCCAGAATATAAATGAATGTTCTGAGAATGCTCCTCCCCTCTCCCCCTACCTCCCCCCTGCAGGCTTCTGCTCCCCTAACCTCTGGTCCTTGGGACATAAGCCTGCAGAATTCTCTGGCCTGCCACCTGACCTACAGATTTTGGATTCCCCAGCCTCTGCAATCCTGTCTCCAGCCTGCTGCCAGACCACGGATTTGAACTTTGCCAGCACCCACAATTTTGTGAGCCATTTCCTTGAACTAAATCTCTCTCAAAAACAAACCACACCCGTTGCAGTCAAGTCAATTCCAACTCATAGTGATCCTATAGGACAGAGTAGAACTGCCCCATAGGATTTCCAAGGAGTGGCTGGTGGATTCAAACTGCTGACCTTTCGGTTAGCAGCCAAGCTCAACCATTGCGCCACCAGGGCTCCAATCTCTCTCTATGTATTTATATATACGTTTCACTGGTTTTGCTCCTCTAGAGAATCCAGACTAAGGTACTCAGAGAAACAGACATCTAAACTAAAACCTAGATAAACAGTAGGAATTCATCAAGAAAATGAAACCAAAGAGTGATGGGCTATAGGAGGGAAGAATGTTCTAGGCAAAGACGCAGAAGATCTGGTTGGTATGTAAGAAGTTCATACAACTGGGGCATTCAGGGCTCTAGAGAGAAGAGTTAGAGTTGAGGCTTCAGAGGGCTAATGGAAGGGGTTTGGGCACTGTCATGGCAATGGGAAGACAGTGAAGGAATTAAGCAAGGAGATGCATAATCATATGTGCACATGTGCCTTCCTGCCCCCACACTGTGGCCAAGGTGCCCAACCAAGATACCCAACCTCTTCCGCTATACCAGGCTGCCCAGTCATCAGCATACGCCTACCAGGCAAGAGTTACTGGGCTCCCATGCCACGGATGCAAGCTTTAGTACCTAGACCATTAGAAGAGCTGGAAACCAGATAAGTACTTTTAGGAAGTACATTCCGTCACAACCACATTCTGGGGTGCTTCATGACTTTCACTGGCAAACTTGGAGAAACCCCAGTCCTGTTCTCCCGGGGGAATCAACTTTGGAAAGTAGATTTTGGTCCCTTTCACTGCTCTTAAACCCACCAGGCTCACTTCCAGGTCGTTCAGCTGACACCACTTAAAAGCGGGCCTCTGGCAACTTCACATGTTCAGACCTCCATCTAACCTAGTCTCCATATTCCTCGCTTTACTACCTACAGTCTTGTTGTTGTAACTTTGTTTCATTGCTTATAGCCAGGGGCCTATCTATTGAAAATAGTGCCTATGGCAATTAGTTTTACATTCCTGAAAGATCTCTACAGCTGGCCGTGGAAACCACTATGGCCAACAGAAAGTGCTCATCAGCGCCCCTTCTCAAGCGGCACCCAGGGCACGAGCCCTACCTGCTGTACCTTAGTTACACCTCTGCTTACAGCCTTGCCTCACCCTCCAGTTTGGAATTCTGGCTTCTCTTAAAGCACAGTTTGTATGCATCACCTTAGAAGAGCTACTTTCAGGTAACATAGTCCAGCCCCACCCTGAAGGACTCTGCTTTCTAATGCAAGCTTCAGAGCCATGGAGATCCAGTCAGCTTTTAACAGATGATCAAATCAAAACCAGGCCTGTTGCTGTCGAGTCAACTCTGACTCGTGGCAACCCCAAGTGTTACAAAATGAAACGGCTTCATACAGTTTTCTTGGCTGTAATCTTTACCAGAAGCAAATTGCCAGGCCTTTCTTCTGCAGTGCTGCTGGATGGGTTCAAACCATGAACCTTTAGGTTAGTAGTTGAGTGTAAACCATATGCGCCCCCCAGGGACCTCTTTCAACAGACGATGAAGAGGAGGAAAAGGAGGAGAATAGCTAATATTTGTTGAGTTCTTACTCTAAACCAGGCTGCCCTAAGTATTATACACAGAAAATAAAACGCATATGTATGCTGTTCCTGAGATCTCATTTAGTTGGGGTGCAAACTGACTATGAGCTCCATGGTGGCTAAGATAAAAGCAAAACAATTTCATAGTTTTCATTGTGTATAGGCTTAAAAAGTAGCCCTGGTGGCAAAATGGTTAAGTAAGTGCTCGGCTGCTAACTGAAAGGTTGGTGGTTCGAACCCACCCAGCGGCTCCTCAGGAGAAAGACCTGGTGATCCGCTTCCATAAAGATTACAGAAGGCAGTTGTACTCTGTCCCATAGGGTAGCTATGAAACAACACCCATTTAAAAAAAAAAAAAAACTTTTGCCTTCGAGTCAATTCTGACTCATAATGGCACTACAGAACAGAGTAGAACTGCCCCATAAGGTTTCCAAGGAGCGGCTGGTGGATTCAAACTGCCAATCTTTTGATTAGCAGTCAAGCTCTTAACCACTGTTCCATCATTATGAAGGGAAAGCAGA
>NW_004444001.1:3766443-3767226 GCF_000243295.1 Trichechus manatus latirostris | reverse complement strand
CCTCAGAACCTGTGGATGTGATCTTATTTGGAAAAGGGGTCTCTGAAGGTGTAATTAAGTTAAGAATCTTGAGATGGGGAGATCATCCTGGATTATGCAGATGGGCCCTAAACACAATGACAGAGACACATAGGGAGAAGAGGAGAGGCCATGTGAAGATGGAGACAGAGGCTGGAGTTACGCAGCCACAAGCCAATGAATGCCTGAAGCCACCAGAAGCTAAGAGAAAGGCGTGGAACAGATTTCCCTCTAGAGACTTCGGAGGGACCATGGCCTTGCTAACATCTTGCTTTTGGACTTCTGGCCTCCAGAACAATTAGAGAATAAATGTCTGTTGTTTGAAGCCACCCAGTTTGTGACAATTTGCTACAACAGCCCTAGGAAACTTCAAATCAAAGGTGTCTTTTTATCCCAGAAAAATTAAATTCATGTGAAGTTTTACGTTTCTATCCGTACTTCCACCATCACAATCAAACTCAAAATGCAGCCAATAGTATTAAGTTGTTTGGGATAAAACATCATCACACATAAAATAACAGGTAATTTTAAAATATAACTCTTACCCTGTAAGTGACTTTTGACATACTTCCAACTGTTCGTGTAAATGCGGTAACAGTTGTCCCATGGTTTCATCTCCAACACAGCAACTAATCACATTGGGATTCTCATGAGCTCGCTGCATTATTTTGATCCACGACTTGTCAATATTCTGAAATCGTTTTGCTTCCTAAAAACAAATCCATAGTCATTAAAGATTAGCATTTGGATAATTAGATAAAGCAA
>NW_004444001.1:3751383-3764426 GCF_000243295.1 Trichechus manatus latirostris | reverse complement strand
ATTACTAAATTTACTAGAAGTTAATTTGTGTTTACAGAATCCAAATTCATTTTAATGCTACTCTCAGAGGAATATTATAATGTTAACTCATGGAAGCAATGAACTCCTATAATTTAATGGTACCATATTTTAACGTACCTCACATTCTCAAACAATCTTGAGATTATTCACTTTGAAAATATGTTTCTTCTTTCTGCTAGTGTAAACCAGGGGTCAACACTTTTTTTTTTTTTTCTGTAAAGGGCCAGATAGTAAATATTTTAGGCTGTGCAGGCCATATGGTATCTGTCACAACTACTCAACTCTGCTGTTATAGTGCAAAAGTACCCTATTGTTGTTATAAGTTGCTGTCGAGTTGATTCTGACTCATGGTGACACAGCCTTAGAAAATACATAAACAAATGGCCATGCCTCTATTTCAATAAAACTTTATTTACAAAATCAGGCAAGTGGGTCAATTGAAGCCATAGTTTGCCAACTCTTGGAGTAAATAATCAAGACTTGACCATCTTTCTTTGTGACCATCTGTCTTTACAGAAACATATAGACAGCACACACCAAATTATCCTGTCAATAGTTATAAAAGCTATATTTACCTGAGGCAGCTGTTTGGCAATATCTCCACCTACAAAAACAGCTTCAAGATAAACCCAAAGATTCTGCACTACCAGCCACTCCTCAATTATATCTGAGGAAGTAGACAATTTGTACACCCAGTTCTGGATATTCTTTTTAAATGGAGCATTGTATCTAAAAAATAAGAATGAGAACAATAATGTTTCAAGGAAGATTTAAAAAACAGTATTTCCTTCCTAACAAAGGAAATTAAAGAAAAAACACTCCCTTAGAAATGAACATTTTTTCCTAAAAGAGTAGTCCTTAATAAATCTCATATAGCTCACGAGATTTTTGCTTCTTTATGAATAAAACTCATGTAATTTCAGTGATTCACTTGTTGTTCCCATGTGTCAGTCATAGAATAGGAAAATGGGCCAAATTTCATGCCTCAGAGGTTCAGTTCAGAATTGTGCTGGTTGCCTCTGGGAGTAAAGGGAGAACAAAGAATAGGATGGCTTTCCAAGACATCTGTGAACAAAATCCAAGTGGGGACTACTTGTGAGAACAATACATAGGAGGACACTATTTGTTACTGGTCTGTGGAACTATTGAATCTAGGAAGAGAGTCCATTATCCAGGGAATTTCCTTTTATGGATGGTCTTGCAGGCTTCATCAAGCCAGTAGATGGACCATCTGTAAAGGCACAGGACAGGTAAGATCCCTAAAGGTCCCTACGGTTAAGGTAAAACCAGGTTTCCCTGGAGAAAGGATGCCACAAGTCCAGAGTCAAGCTTGAGATCTGAAGTCTACTTACAGGTACACTCTTCCCATCCATAGACTGCTAATTCTACCCAAAAGTAGATTCTATAATGCTAGAGATCCAGGATAGATATCCCAAAAGCGTATGGTTCCTATTTTCTGATTATCAGGGCTGGCTGAGTCATTTATGAGAATGCAAGGTATTCAGAAAGCAGGGCACAACGAAGAAAGAGGAGCAATAGAGTGGGTCATGGAGGAAGCAATGGAAAGCTTCTGGGTAAGGGACCCAGTTACCTACAGTTGGCTCAAGCAGCTGATCTCAGTTTGTGGCAATGGCAAGTAGTTTTGATTTGTGTCATGGCATTTCCTGGTGGTTATTTCTTACAACTTTTTCTTTTTTAACTCCCCATTTCCCCTCTCCTCATCTCCTAATAACCTCTAATCTTCTTTTGTCTTGCTGTATTTACCTATTGAACATATTTCATATAAGTGGGATCATACAGTATTTGTCCTTTTTTGTCTGGCTTATTTCACTTAACATGTTTTTCAAGGTTCATCCATGTGGTGGCATGAATCAGAACTTCAATTCTCTTTAGAGCTGAATAATACTCATTGTATGTATCTACCATATTTTGTGTATCCATTCATCTATTAATGGATACTTGGATTGTTTCCATCTTTTGGCTATAGTGAATAACATAACTTTTCTTGATCCAGGACAGGGTGACTTGAAGGTGCCCATGTGTATAATGGGGTTCTTCTGGGTACAGGATGATGCCTGAGTGAAATGCATAATTTCCCTAGAAGCGTATGTTATACATGGAGGTATAAAGGGAGCTGCACAGAAATTGCCCCAGGGAGGGAGGTGATCTAGTTTTTCAAGCAATAAGAGGCATTTTTCCCAACACCCAATTTTTACTGTCCATCTGGCCTTTGGTCTGGAACTGGATGGCTCCATGTCTAAAGCATCTTCAAAAGCAAGACATGCAGATTAAGATGAAATGGATGAGCATTTCATGGAGTTGAAGCAAATAAGACAATAAAAAAGTCATTTTAGATGGTGTTTAACTTCCTAATTTAAAAAAAAGAGATCTGAACCAGTTCCTGTCCCTTGTCTAGGTACCTTCATTGCACTACTTCATACGATGGAACGTCTTGCCTGATAGGAAGGCCCATGAGGCTCCATGGAATCAAGTGATGTTGAAGAACCTCAGGGATCCACCAGGAAAGTGTCACAATCTAGGCAATAACTAGGGTCGAGTCTCATTCATGGAGACATACAATTTCCTTCTGAAGTCACATCAGGGTAGTCCTGAAGATCCAGCAGGCACTACCGGCTACAAGGTCAGTCTACGGTTGGCCCTGGAAGAGGCTTTCCAAATCCAGTTGGTGCTGCAAAGTTCTCTAGGAGGTGAATCATCCAGAATGGGTGGCTTCTTATACTCTAACTTTCTATCAAGGCCCTGGCATTAAGCTTACGAATACTATCACATTTCTCCTACTATAAATAGATATTATACAAATCCGGTTATGTCCAAGTAACTGTGAAATGTAGAAAGTCTTCAAATTCCTGAATTCCTTGGCCATAGACACTGTTCAGGTGAATCCACAGTCCTTCTTCTTGGTCATCCAGGAAATCTGCAATAACCATGAGGAAGTAGTAGCTCATAAAGTCTAGGAACCACTGAATGGCCACTATTGCCAGGATCATTCAGATTCCCTGAAAGTAGGGGATACACCCTAGGATCTCGATGTCAGTAAATCAACCCGGAACTTCCTGGAATAGGATCTTTGTGGATTAGTATATTATCCAAGTACAAGACTGCCTTTGGGTCCAGAGGTCATGCAAGCATGACATTCATTAACCAGTGTTCCCAACCTGGGGGAAGGATATTAGAATCTCCACACGCCCTGGACACTGATCTCTGTTAATGATGAGAGTGTGACATATTTCTTAGGTGTGCTGGGGTGAATAACAGTCGAGAACTACTGCATGGTTAGTTATAGGAATAGAGGTTGCTGCTGCCCAGTCCAAGGATCTGACAGAATACTTAGTCTGATTGAGTCACACTGGAAATTCCTGAAGCTGCACTTGAGACCACATTGTCTCATTCAGACCACAGTGGACCTAGCACAGATACAGCTGCTTTTCATCATCAAAAAATGCAAGTTTATAAGTGCCAAGCCCCTAGCAGAATATTCCTTTCATGTGTGGCCAGCATGCCTTTCCTGGGTCATTGGGCTTGAATGGGTTTAGCCAAAGAGGGCAATGATGACAAATCAGAGGAACAAAAGAGAGAGAAGACGAAATGAAGAGATCCCTCCATGAGTAGCCAAGATGTTCCGGGGATAAACTGCCAATTTTGTGGGAAATAATTATGATGGGGCCCACCAGGAGGGAAAAGGAGGGAGGAGACAGATGAGACCCATTAAAGAAGAAATGGAGGCTATGATTATTGGGGAAAACAGGAGGTTCATATAAGGACAGAAAAGAGGGAGCAGAATCCTCTGTCATGCTGTAGTTGTAGAATTCTATAGCCATGTCTTAGCTTCCTAGTGCTACTGCAACAGAAATATCACAAATGGGAGGCTTTAAAAAAGAGAGATTTATTGACCCATTGTGAAAAATGTAACTAATGTCACTGAGCAATTTGTATAAAAATTGTCAAATGGTAACCTAATTTGCTGTGTAAACTTTCACCAAAAATACAATAAAATATTTTTTAAAAAAAGAGAGAGAGAGGGAAATTTATTTTCTCACAGTTTAGAAGGCTAGAAGACCGAATTGAGAGCACTGGCTCTAGGGGAAGGCTCTCTCTCTGTTGGCTCTGGAGGAAGACCCCTGTCTCTTCCAGCATCCCTCAGTTCCTTGGAGTTCTTCATGTGCATGGCGTCTATCTGTCCTTATTTGTGCTCTCATGTCTACTTCTGTACTGTTCTTTATATCATTCGGAAGTGGTTAGGTTTAGGACACACCCTACATTGATATGGCCTCATTAACATAACAAAGAAAACCCCATTCCCAAAGAGGATTACAACCACAGGGATAGGGGTTAGGATTCCAACACATTTTTTGGGGGAACATAATTCAATTCATACAAACCATAAATACAGACTAACACCTCCTTCCCCCAAAATTATAAAATTACCTGTTACTTAGTAAGGAACTTAAGACCATTAAACTATCCTCCATCAATGTGATAATTTCTCCAGACTCAGTTCCTTTGAGTAGGAGTTCTCCCTTTCCTTTAAACGCTGCAAAACTCAGGTTCTGGTTGGTCCAGTTCTCAATCACCTGAGTCAGCTTGGCTTCAATATCCTTCTCTTTAATGGCAGATATGCAAATGTCCTTTGGAGGAAAATCAGAGAGCATGTCATGACATTTTCAACTACGAATGAACTGCATCTAAGATCATAGCATTTTTTTAGCTTGAAAGGGACCTAGAAGTCATCCAGGTTATTTAGTCATTTTATGACCAAGAAAATTGAGGCTCATGATCTTTGTGTTGAAGATTCAAACTAGAACCTCATGGCTCTCTGACTACTAATTTTTTTTTCCTATACTACACAGTTTATAACATGAGATAATGGAACTTAGATCATCATGTTTCTTGATTCCATTGTTAATTGGAGTTGGATTTTTGTTTTTATTCTTATTTTTTAGTTAACATGGAGATAATCACAGTCATCCTGTCTATCTCAGAGGCTTGATATGAAAATATATGTGAGAGTTCTTTGAAATCTTTAGAGCAGCATGTAAATATTACTATAGCCCTGCCTAGAAGACAAGTACACCTTTTTCTTATGGGTTTTCTGATATGAAAGACTCACAAGGTGTCTTAGTTATCTAGTGCTGCTATAACAGAAATAACACAAGTGGATGGCTTTAACAAAGAGAAATTTATTCTCACAGTCTGGTAAGCTAGAAGTCCAAATTCAGGGTGTCAGCTCCAGGGGAAAGCTTTCTCTCTCTGTCAGCTCTGGAGGAAGGTCCTTGCCATCAATCTTCCCTGGACTAGGCGCTTCTCCGCCCAGTAACCCCAGGTCCAAAAAACGCTCTCTGCTCTCGGCACTGCTTTCTTGGTGGCATAAGTTCCCCCGGTTTCTTTGCTCGCTTCTCTCTTTTATATCTCAAAAGAGATTGGCTCAAGACACAATCCAATCTTGTATATTGAGTCCTGCCTCATTAACATAACTGCCACCTATCCCACCTCATTAACATCATAGAGGTAGGATTTACAACACATCAGATGACAAAATGGTGGGCAATCACACAATATTAGGAATCATGGCCTAGCCAAATTGATGCACATAATTTTGGGGGACACAATTCAATCCATGACACAAGGAAATGAATATAAAAGTGCAGTATTTTCCCTATCATGCCTCAACTTATTTTCACACTTAGAATCACAGAGTCATAGATATGGAAAGAAATTTAAAGGTGCAAGATATGTCCACAATAATTATAATACAAATAAGTGTGTCATAAATGTCGTAAGAGTGGTATGAACTGTTATGAGTCCTGAGGAGGCACTGAGGAGGTAGCATTTGACAGGAAGTGGGATTCCCCCTGGGTGGGACAAACAATTTCCGCTCCACTCCTAAAGGTTGCTGGTTCAAACCCACCCAGAGGCACTGTGGAAGTAAAGTCTGATATCTGCTTCTGTAAAGATTACAGCCAAGAAAACCCTATGGAGCAATTTTATTATGTAACACTTGGGGTCAACATGAGTCAGGATAGACTAGAAAGCAATGAGTTTGGTTTGGTTTTTGGGGATTCCAACAAGGAGTCACTGGGGAGGGAAGGAACATTCTTTAGGGTGGGAAAAGGCTTCCTTTAGAGGCAGTGAATTCAATAACAATAGAAATCCAACTTGGTTAATGGTAAGCCCTGTGGGGCAGAGCAATAGGATATACCTGGGGTGGACAATACTGGGAATTTGTTTTGGAGTACTAGTAGTTAATAACTGAAACCTAGTATTCCTTGGAATTGTTATGAAGACTTCAAAGCAAGACTATGGATGGCTATGTTCTTAAGTGTAAAACGTCTGCTTATAAAACTGAGATTGTCCTCAAAGATCTTTTAACCTTTAATTATTTCTTTCAATAGTATTCTAGCGACATTTACAAACAGGACAAAAACGCTTTGAAAGTAAACTTTTGGTATACCGAAACACCAAAACCAAACTCGTTGCTATCAAGTTGTTTCCAACTCATGAAGACCCATGTATTACAGAGTAGAACTGCTCCATACAGTTTTCTTGGCTGTAATCTTAATGGAAGCAGATCGCCAAGCCTTTCTTCCATGCTACCACTCGGTGGGTTTGAAGTGCCAACTTTATGTTAGTAGCCAAGCATAAACCATTAGCGCCACAAATGCTTTGAAAGCAAAACTTTTGGTATACACATGTTGTTAAAAATCGAGGAGGGAAGGTAGGGGGTGGAAAAGGAAACCACACAATCACCAAATTAGGAAGGCAGAAAACCCAAATCCGTATATACAGTGGTACATGTCCTCTCTTCCAAAAAACAGAATAATGTATGAAATACAAATGTAGAAAGTAAAAGACCAATATAACCCATAACGCATTGCCATTAAGTTGATTCCAACTCATAGCCACCCTACAGGACAGGTTAGAACTGCTGCATAGGGTTTCCAAGGCTGTAAGTCTTTAAGCAGCAGACTGTCACGTCTTTCTCCCACAGAGTGGCTGGTGGGTTTGAACCAACAACATTTCAGTGAGCAGCTGAGCACTTAACCACTGCCACCAGGGCTCCAATACAGCCAGGTTTAAAAATAAGATAAATATCTCTGTTATGGATTGAACTGTGTCCCTCAAAAATATGTGCTGCAAATCCTGACCCCTATATCTGTGGTTACAATCCCATTTGGTAATGGGTTCTTTGCTATATTAATGAGACAGGACTAGTGTAGGGTGTATCTTAAGTCAATCTCTTTTGAGATATAAAAGAGATTATACAAGCAATTCAAAGAAGTACAGATGGGGGGGTGGGGGGCAGAGATGCCACTTCACATGAAGGTCGCCCAGAAGCGGAAGCTCAAAAAGACAAGGACCTTCCTTCCTCCAGAGCCGAGAGACAAAGCCTTCCCCTAGAGCCAGTACCCTGGATTCAAACTTCTAGCCTCCTAAACTGTGAGAAAATAAATTTCCGTGTGTTAAAGCCACCCATTTGTGGTATTTCTGTTACAGCAGCACTAGATATCTAAGACAATCTCCATGAACCAGAAGTGGAAAACATATGCAAAACTATGGGTGGAGGTGAAGCTCTGGTCAGTGGTAGGCAGGTCTTAGGTTCTTGAAAGTGGTCTATATGAGAGGAAGCATCAGAGCTGGGGGCTGGAACCTGCCCCTTGTGGAAGGAGGCTGGAAGCACTGCCTCCAGCTGCTGCTATTTGGCCATTTAGATTAAATGAAGCTGTGGACTAGCTGGATGGGGTGACACAGACACACCCCACAGCCAGGACTGCACCAAGTCACCTCATGTCTGGACCTGCCACCCCATAGCAGAATAACAAAAAAAAGAAAGAAAAAAAACTGTTGCCGTTGAGTCAATTCTGACTCATAGCAACCCTACAGGACAGAGTAGAATTGCCCCATAGGGTTTCCAAGGAGTGGCTGGTGATTCAAACTGCCAACCTTTTGGTTAGCTGGTGAGCTCTTAACCACTGTGCCACCAGGGCTTAAGAATAGTGGGTGTACACACCTGGAGCAAGGGAGAATGAAGAAAACCAAAAACACAAGGGAAAGATTAGTCCAAAGGACTAACGGACCACAACTACCACAGCCTCCACCACACTGAGTCCAGCACAACTAGATAGTGCCCGGCTACCACCACATAATAAGTTCCCGGAGAAAGCTGGAGAAAAAATGTAGAACAAAATTCTAACTCACAAAAAAAGACTCGACTTACTGGCCTGACAGAGACTGGAGAAACCCTGAGAGCATGGCCCACAGTAATGAAGTCACTCCTGAGGTTCACCATTCAGCCAAAGATTAGACAGGCCCATAAAACAAAACGAGACTAAAGGGGCACAACGGCCCAGGGGCAAGGACTACACAGTAGGAGGGGATAGGAAAGCTGGTAATAGGGAACCCAAGGTCAGGTGTTGACACGTCATAGAGTTGGTAACCAATGTCATAAAACAATATGTGTACTAATTGTTTAATGAGAAGCTAGTTTGTTTGGTAAACCTTCATCTGAAGTGCAAATTTTAAAAAAAAAATCATCTATATGAGACTAGTTGGTCAACATTTACCCTAAAGCATAGATGAGAAGGGGCGGTGGGTGGGTAGGGAAACTGAATTAATGGAAGCAGAACAACCAGAACAAGGAAAAAAAAAATGTGGGTGTAAACTGCTTTATAATACCTAGTTCTGGACTTGGAGCCAGGGGACATGGAGAGTTGTGGAGGAAACCACAAAACCACTGAACAAGAAGGCTAAAACACAGAAGGAGAGAGAGAAATAATTTTAACAAATTATATAAGCCAATTTTTTTTAACTTGCCATTCAAAATGATCTTCTCCAAAATAAAAAGTCTCAAACCCATGACAAAATTGAATGCTCAGAGGAACAGCCAACATAAAAACCAAACTCTGTCCAGATGAAATTAATTTTATAGAACAATCTAAAAAAAATCTTCAACTATGTTCCATCTGGGAGTATTGGGGTATGAGGAAGTAGAGATAAAATAATATTGGCCATGAGTTGATAATTGTTGAAGCAAAGGGATCTCTACTTTTACATATGTTTGAAATTTTCCATAATAAAAATTTAAAGTAATTATGTTTAGAGTGCTCAATGAGATAAATGAAGAAACCATATCTGTAAAAAGGCCCATGAAAAAAAAAAATGAAAACAAAGGTAGAAATGAAAAAAGAACAGATAGACACACACAAAAAATTAAAAACCCTGGAAAATGTAATAATAAAAAATTTAATACACTTGATAGGAAAAAGTGTAAAATCAGAAATTTGGAAAATAGTTCTGAGGAACTCATCAAGAACACAACACAGACAGAAATGAATAGATTTTTTTTTTTTTTTTTAAATTAGAAGTGCAGTTTAAGGCACAAAGAGAATAGATTGAGGGGCTCCAAAACTAATATATTTAGAATGATCATATTATCTCCCTGAGTTACAGGATTATTTTGTAAATGCCAGGATTTTCAGTGATCATTCCTAATTTTGAGGGTGCGCTATGTAGCACAAATAGCACACCCTCTAATAAAATATCTGTACAATTTTCAGAAAAAGGAGATTTTTATTTATTTTATTTTTTTTTTTAATTTTTGATGCCATGTGTTTTTACTAATGGAAGGCATGCTGATTCAAAGACCAATTTGAAATTCTGGTAAGAGTTATGGATTTTGAGATATATGATCTGGTAATACAAGCCACCAATGATGTGAGTGGCATTGTGGTGCCACCAATCTGTGGTATGACAATATACCAATGAGAGCTAGATAAGTAATTTATTGTGGGCATCTTTCCATTAGGTTATATGTGGAACCTCTGGTTTTCCAAATCTGATACAGAAAAACCAAAGCAAAACCATCAGGGCTCCCTAACTTTCACACAGGAAAGCCATAATTATGCTTGCAAGGCTTATCTCACAGAAATAAAGGGGAAAAAAAGGCATAAGTTTATAAAACTAACACATCCAGGAAGCATCACCTAATAGGATGCTCAACCTACACAACAATGAGGCTCCAATTCTGGTCAGCATAGCTTCACGCATTTCAAAAGGGACCCACCTCGAAGCTAAATGTATTAGAACTTGAATAACACCTTACCTCTGAGATCCAGAGGCATGAAAAGTGGCTAGCAAGCCATTCATGCCAATAGTAACAAAAGAGTTAATAAGACCTTATACTGTTATGTACCTCAATATCATCCTTATTTTTAAGGAGTGGTGCTTCCATAATATTTCTAAGACAAAAAGAATCAGATTCCACATCAAATGGGGTTCCAGTTAACTCAGAGATTCGATCCCAGTGTCTCTGTTTCATCGCCTTATTGGTCATCATTTCTAGCAGAGGACACGACTCACTGAAATCATCGATTCTTTTTTTGAGATCCAAAAAAGCTTGCCAATCTTTAAGTCCTTTTGGAAGTTTACGACATCTTTCAGAAAAAAAGAAAAATAAAATTATTTCACCTATACATTTCTTTGAAGAAAGGTTTATGTATATACAGCAACGTATCTGTTTATGAAACACCTATAGTATCCTCAGAAGATAGAGATGATATAAAAGTAGGCTTAATTTGATTGAAACTCACCTGTTTTGGAATTCCTGAAGTTCTGCATTAATTTTTTCAATATCTACATCTCCCCAAAGCATTTCATAATAACCACTAATATTGCTCATTACGGTATCATACAGTCCATACAGCTTCTGCAGCAAGTTGAGTTCCTTTCTGGAAAACAAAATAATTAAGTCACTACATACTGTCTATTTTTAATAAATTTGATTATTGGACAGCCAGAGTCGATCCAATTAAGTATTTCATATATAATGTGTATGATGTCTTATAGACAGCATATGCATACAACTATATCAATTTCCGATAAAAAGACTTTGTTAAAGTTCCATCAATAAGGTCAAGTTTATAGCTCTCAAATATTCCAAAATCATACTATGACTTGATATTAACAAACAGTTCAAATATTTTGTAAAGGAAAAATCTCTTATTATATTATTATACCAATCCCTTCAAACAATGCAGCCCAAACTTGATAACTTGATAAACTAAGGCTAAGGTTTGACTTGATTTTTATGGATTTTGACTGGATTTTTATGATAATGTTTCCCTTGACTAAGTACTGGTCTGCCTTTACATTTGAACTTAAACATCACTTTCCTGCCAGATTTCCTTCATATGCCTAACCGAAAAAACCATACCAGTTGCCATGGAGTCGACTCCAACTCATAGTGACTCCATGTGTTGCACAGTAGAACTGCACTCTATAGGATTTCAAGGCTGTGACCTTTAGGAAGCAGACTGCCAGGCCTTTCTTCTGAAGAGACTTCTGGTTAGCAGTTGAGTGTTTAACCGTTTGCATGAACCAGGGACTCCCTTATGCGCCTAGATGGAGTTATATTCAAAACTCTATATGAAGGGATTCCAGGTCCAAGTAAAGGAAAAGTTCTTCATTGTCTAAAACACTAAATTGCCTTCTCAACAGAGTTTGTAGGTTGTCCCAGAATTTCTCAACCCTTAGCATACCATGAGGGTTCACTGGACCCAATTTTAGTTATTGAATTTCATTTTTAAGCAGTTCTAACTATTTGTAAGGATTGATATTCACAACTTTTATTCTTTATTAGAGATAGTTCCAAGAACAAAACTAAAATTTATTTTGTTTTTAATGGAGTAAAACTCATTCTATCTGGAAATTACCATATGGTCCACATTCTGCAATTAAGATTTTCTTATTTTTCCAGTTCTTGATTCATTTTGCTATTTAATCATCCTAGGAATTATTTCATTATTACTCATTGATTGCTCCTAAATAAAACGCTAAAAAAAAATGACTAATAAGAAAACAGAAGAATGATGAAATCACCTAGGAAGATGATACAATAGTGAGAAAAATAATAATGCTATTGCATCATCCTTCAGGTTTCTTATTGTGTTGCCCAAAGTATTACATCATCTTTCAAGAAAATACGAAAGAAAGAACTCTGGAGACACCATCTCATGATTTTTGTTTGTTGGTCGATTGGTTGATTTGGCTTTCATTTAACACAGTTGAGAAATCAGAATTTTTCATTTTCTACCTAAAATGGCAAAGAGCAGAAAATTGACAAAAGAAGGTGTTTCCCAATTATTAAGCAGAAAAAAGACAGAAAGCAGTACTCTAGACTCTAATTTTGATGGTGTAACTGACTGTGTAAGAGAAATCTCCGACTATAAGTCTTCAGATGAAAATAACTTGGGTGAATTTTATTAAACTCATAATTTATGAGTGAACAATATATTTCTATAGGCAAGGGATTCATCATGCAATATTTTGCAACAAGAACCCAGACCGTCTCATTTTGTGAAAATGATAAGTGACAGTCTTTCATTATTCACAAGGTATATGTAAGTTTTACTTGATAGAGTAGACAAATGTTGAAGGCAGACAGATGTGTATACAAAGAAAACAGACAATGTAGAAATAAAAAAATTCATTGAATTAATCATTCTAAATCTAAAAATAAAAATGTTTCATATTTATACTGCAAACAAGATGGCAGTCCTCTCTTCAACAAAATTATAAATGTCATAGCTTTCAGCAGTCTTCAGTTTTAGCAATGAAGTACAAGAAAAATCAGAAGTAGTGATACGCTAGAACCTACTGGAGATAGAGTTGAAATCTGGAATCAATGTTTACAAGATGAGTACACTCCAGGTTCACAAATGACAGCTGTCATGAATTGAATCCTGTCCCAAAAAATATGTTATCAACTTGGTTAGGCCATGATTCCCGGTATTGTGTGGTTGTCCTCCATTTTGTGCTTGATGTAATTTTCCTATGTGTTATAAATCCTAATCTCTGCCTGTGGTTAATGAGGCAAGATTAGATTATTTTAGAGAGGATTAGGGTGGGATGTAACACCCTTACCCAGGTGACATCCCTGATGCAATGTAAAAGGAGTTTCCCTGGGGTGTGGCCTGCACCACATTTTATCTCCCAAGGGATAAAAGGAC
>NW_004444001.1:3742690-3744401 GCF_000243295.1 Trichechus manatus latirostris | reverse complement strand
ACCCCCTGAATTTGGACTTGTAGCCTACTAGACTGTGAGAAAATACATTTCTCTTTGTTGAAGCCATCTGCTTGTGGTATTTCTGTTATAGCAGCACTAGATGACGAAGACAACAGCTGATGTGCAGTTAGTTGCATTCAAAACATTGTCCTCACTTTGTGTATATAAATCTTCAAACTGGGACATTGTGGAACAAAGTTTAAGTTTATTATGCTTAAATTCTTATTAAATTTTCTAATAAAATTGCTTTCACCATCCCTTTATTTTTACTTCTGTAAATTATTCCTAAAATTACTTTAAAATATTTTTTAAATTTTTTGAAGGGTACTTTGGTCCTGATCTAAATGGTGATGATTATTTTTCCTGGTATACTAAGGGTTAAAACATTGACTCTCAGACTGAGTGTGCATAACAATAATCTGGAAAATGTGTAAAATGTAGATTTCCTAGGATCCAATCCCAGAGATTCTAATTCAGTAAATAAGGGATGAGGGCCAGAAACCTGTGATTTTAACACAATTGGTCAAATGGATTAAGCTTGGAGCATCATTGCTTCAGAAAAAGAATAGAAACCATCTACCCTAAATCACTGAAGCATTAGATAATTTATCTTCAGACAATTTCACATCTATTTTGCCATGAAATTTTCATGCAATGACTTTGAAAGAAGTCATTATAAAGTTCTTTTCTAAAGTCAATACTCTAATAAGCTAATATCTCTGATTTAATTTTGCCTCTCAAGAAAGTTACATCAAAAATTCTATTAAGATGTACTTGATGAAATCCCAGTTCTGCCATTGTTTAAAATCCGTAACTTCCTTGGCCTTCAGTCTCAATAAATTCTATATCTACCCAGTGGGGAAGAGCATTTTAGCATAAATTCAATCAATAAGAGATGGGGAGCCAACAATGGTTATTCCTCTAAATAAACAAAAGTTATCCAAAATCACAGTGCATCTGCCCAATCACTGACACCATTCAAAAATAGTGAAAAGAAAAAAATAAAGCACAGGCTAAATAAAGGCCATGCATGCCCAGAATTTTTGCAATGTATTTTCTACTCCCTAGAATATTTCTTTTCTCTATAGACATTGTGTACCAAATGGGTCAGGAGCAGGCAGGAATAAGAGAAAATTTAAGAGTGTTTCAACTCAGGCATGATAAAGGATCTGATGCTCCATGATTCTTCTAATGGGCTGTATTTAATTATTTGCACTTGCAATACTTGTACATTTTCCAAACTTACCTGGTTTTGTGTAAAACCTCATAATCAGTCACAGGCAATCCAAAAAGTTGTTCACCAGATGAATATGTAACAAATTTCCTCCACAGATCATCAAAATTGGCCTATAACAAAGATTTTTAAGTTATACTAAAACATAATTCAGACTCCAATAAAGTAGAGTTTATTACAGTTGGGATAAAAGCTAGGTTGAGGTTTACCTAGTAATATCTATAAAACAAGGATTTGTGAAGCAAATTTATAGTGGTACCAAGCAATCAGAAGAAAAGTTAAGTACTTAGGAAAATAAACTTTCAAGAATTCCAAAAGCTTCCATTTTATATAAAATTGTTTCTTTAACAAATTAAGTGACCCCTAAAAGGCCTATATTTCAAGTTTCCATAAATACATATGAAATAATAAAACCGTTTTTTTTAACAATCGATAATTCCGGCTTTTTCACTAGTTTAGCCTTGCCATCTCTCCCAC